>NW_016178711.1:0-7685 GCF_001687245.7 Rhagoletis zephyria | reverse complement strand
CTTCTTTCAGTAGGATTCGAACCGACGATCCCACTGACTCAGCCAGTAATAAAGTTCAAGTCAGAAGTTGCTCAAAAATCGCGTTGATTTTTTATAGCCTAATCTGAAAAATCACAATAAATAGTTGAAAATTTAGATGCAGATTCGCAGAATTTTTATAAATTTTGCACAAAGTTTGAAATACGAATTTAAAAAAAAAATAATAAATATTAAATATACGATAGATAAATATTCGAATCGAAATTATCCTTTTAACGATATATTACACTTTGTAATCGAGTACTAAATAACTGAGCTATGAAGAAAATTTTACTTTGACTGCTTTTATCACTCGCCTAGGACGAAAGTTTTTATGACTCTTAAATCCTTTAAAAGTAAGTTTTCAAACTAGAGGGGTTAATTGCAAATTTTTTCTATCATATGGGCACCGATCCGGTCTATTGCACACGTCGCATTAAGATTGCTATAGAGAATATGGTATGCACATACACAAAATTGTTTCCGAATTTACAAACTTTGTTTCCGAATGTAAGTATGAAATCTAAAAACTCCCATGGAGTTAAGTGCATACTTAAAACATGATTTTGCGAACTTCTGCCGATATCGTCTGCATGCAAGTCGTATGTACATATGTGTGTATGTATGTATTTATATCGAATAGCAAAGTTTCGTTCTATGTAGTTAGTCATGCACAACATGCATACACACACATACATACATAAACAAATAATTCACGGTATAGCCATAAAATATACACATGAATTTGTGCCTGCAAATGCGTGGTTTTTTATTTGTGTTTACATATATGTACATACATACATATATGTACGTCTGAATTTGACAGATCTAGGGGTTCGATGTTTTGAGGGCTATTTAAAATGAATTCGATATTCGGTTAGAGCATTGTATGGATACACACATATGTACATACAATTGATGAAAGGTCAGGTGGCAGCATGTTGAAAACAAATGTCACATATTGTGCAGACTATTCGCATATACATATGTATGTACATAAATATGTATGAATGTAGATAAATATGCAAATACCCTAACATAATCATTCATTTGCAAGTTATAGGGAGTTTAATGCATTTTTAAGTTTAAACGAAATGGAAAATTGTAATGTAAAATAAGAACAATGAGTGTCAAATTGAAATTAAATTGTATGTTGGTATACATACATACATATGTAAATGCATGATGAATATGAGGAAGGATTAGCATATTCGAGGAATACACAGCTTTACAAAAAAAAGTTTCTGCATATTGAACCAAACCTCTCTATGTTATTCGACGACCTGAATGCGAATGCGAGGTCTTTTAGCCTCCATCACGTTAGGCTCGAGGTCATTGGAAGGTGAAGTAGGGACAATTCTATTGAAAAAACCTAATAATTCAATACAACTCTTCTGAATTTGACCTTAAAATGACCTTGACATGATCTCTAGATGACCTTGAAAAATCAAGGGACCCCCATATTCGGACTCAGCGACAACAAAAAAAAAATTATGAAGGTTAAGAGAATTCGGATTCAGTCTAAAACCCCATTTATATATATTTTAACATGGTTATTAATCTTCGCGGCAATGCAACTTGGAGTATCCATGGGACCATACCCGAACATCTTTCCGAACAAGGTCTATGCCATTAGTCTGTTTACAAAGATTAACTTTCGTATGAATTACCATAGTGAGAAAATCCTAATATTAAGTGCAGTGATGGGCATATTTTAATACTTTTGTATTTAAAGTACGATGTTAGGTACTAAATACTCAAATAATTAGTATTTAGAGATGTAAAAATATTCAAGTAGAAAAAACTTGGGTATTTAGGCGTTGCTAGATATCCAAGTAAAAAATACTTAGCTCGTTGGGAGCTGTCCTCAAGTACTTTACAAAATATCTTCACTAAAGTACCAATACTTTCAAACTAAATACTTTATGTTTAGAAGAAATTTAAAAAACTAGCACCTTACCTTACACTCTCCTCAACTTACCTTACCACAACTTACTTCACCTCACCTCAAATAAACTCACCACATGCAAACTCATCACACCTCATCCTACCACACCTAAATTACCCAAACCTTAACTCACCACAACTGAACTCTTCACACCCGTTCTCACCACACCTCACCTAAACTCACCACACCTCAATTTGGGATTTATTTCAGGATTTTAGAGATTATCGGAACCAAATCAAGTTTTCGGGATTCTCGTGACTATTTCGTAATTCTAAGGGCTACTTCGCGATTTTCGAGACTACTTCTAAATTACCGGGACTGTTTCGTAATTTTTGTAATTTTCGTTGTATTTATCTATTTTGAAATTGATAAATTTATAGATTATTCAATAGATATATTTACCAACATTTTTATCGATATATTTATCGATAATTGTATTGATATATTTATCGATATATATGTATACCAATAATTTTATCGATAATTTAATCGATATATATCGTTATATTTATGGATATTTATCAATATATTTAGGCTCGAAAAACCTGAAATAGTTTTCAGAATCTTAAACATTTCGAGGCAGCCTGAAAATACCGAGAACCTCAAAAATTCTAATAACCTCGAAGAAGTTTCGAAATTGTCCTGGAATAGTTCCAAAAATCCCGAAGTAGTCCCGAAAGCTCTAAGGAAGTTTTGGGATTCCGGAAATAGTACTGAAAGTCCTAAAAACTCGAGGTAGTCTTGAAAATCCTGAAATATTGCCGAGAATCCAGAAATAGTTCGTACAATTCCGTTAATCCCGAAAATATCGCAGTATTCTCGAAAATTCTGAGAAAGTCCCAAAAATGCCGAAGTAGCCCCGAAAATATCGAAGCAGTCTCGAAAGTCCCGAAATTCTTATTTTTTGCTCTGAGTAAATAACAAGTGAACCTATAAATACTAAGTAGTTTTGCGTCCAGTATTTAGTAAAGACAAAGCCTCTAAATACCTTTCTAGCGGTATTTACTGAAACCAAAGTCTCAAAGTACTTCTCTACGCGGTTTTTTGTTAGGTGAAACTAACAAAGTACTTTTAGGCAAGTATACATATATATGTATTTAGCATCTAAAATACTTAAGCAAATTGTATTTTAGTATTTACCGCAAGATAAATACCAAAATTCTTAGTATTTCAATAGAATTTTGTCCATCATGGATTGAGCGATAGCTAGGCAACCCTGTCTTCATTCGAGGTAAAATTCTCCCTGGCCCTTGAGTGCATCGACAAGCTTAACGCTCTGACACACCATCCAATCGGGGTACGTTGACCCCTGAAGACCTCTTCGAATTTCTGGGATTTTTGTGGTCGGGTGAGATTCTGTAAACGGTTGAAGGTACAATAGAACTCCTGGTCGCAGGGTAAATCTCCACATCATGTCTATCTATCTTTTTAAAGTTATTGAGCTTTATATTACGATTGTTTTTAGGAAAAATTGGAAAAAGCAATAGAACCTTAGAGAAAGAAGTTATAGCTGATTTTGGGAAGATCGTATACTGTGCACCGCCATTCACGCGACTATTTGCTAAAGTATATAGCTATGTATAAATAGATAGTTAAAATAATTACTTATACGCCATGGTGTCAACAATTTTCTCTCAAATATAACATATGCATTTTTGGATATCACGGGGCTGAAACGACCAAGGTGGTTAAAGAACATCCATATATCAACTGGTATCTTACTTATGACTTCAAAAGGCTGGCATTAAATATTAAGCAATAAAGTCATAAGAAAAAGCAATAATCTGATAAAAAGTAAAAACATTGATTTTAAGAATAATTGGGAAAATTTTCCAAAAGTGGAGAAGGCTTTAAAGAAAAGGGTGATGAGGGGATATAGAGGGGGATCCTCGGATTTTATATCTAAAGGTCTATCCCTGAACTGAAACTTGGGAGTTGCCAAACATCCCAAAAAATATCGGAAACTGAAAACGGAAACAATGAAAAGGCACGATTTTTTATTATTATTTTCACCATATATCGAACTATTGATTAAACAAGTAGTGTTTAAGCAAAAAACAAAACCGACTTCAATTCTCATTTAAATATATATACATATGATTCAGTGATCGGATATAAACTAGATTAGTATCGGACCGCCTCTGAAATGCAAAAAGAGTTATCTAAATCGGCTGACGTGGTCCAAAGTTATGCGGTAACATACATAAAAAAAATAAAAAATAAAAAATAAATATTCTGACGAACTGATAACCTCCTCCTTTCTTGGAAGTCGGTTAAAAAAAGCGGCACAAGCGAAAATTTGCAATATATCGAAGTATTGATTTTTTTTAAAGCACCCCCATATTTTTATCAAAAACTTTCTATATATTTTGAAGTATTGAATTTAAAGAAAAGCGGCGAAGGCGAAAATTTGTAGCAAAAAATCGCTCGATTTCAATTTTCAATGTACATCGAGGCATTCAATTAAAAAAAGCGCCGCAGGCGAAAATGTGTTATTAAATATTGTCTTAACTTGAAGTTTATATATTTTATGTACATAATTTATGTTTCGTAATGCCACACAAAGTATTTTTGGGTAAAGTTTTCAACGATCTGGTATTACATAGTTTCCGGCCATCGCTCAACAATTGTGTGTTTACAGATTGTTTGCGAGTAGAAACTTATTTGGAGAACACTTTTATAAGCATTATATCCCAGTATGAAAATGTAATGNAGTAATCGAAAAAATAATCAATAAAACAACCCTTTTCACATTCGAAAATGCATTTTTTTCCCCAGGGCGATGTCCTAAGAAAATTGGGGCATTCAATTTTGCATTACCTAGTATCGAGAAATTAATGTGTTTTAATATGAAATTTTGGGCCCTTTTTCAATACATTAGAATGCTGATTACATAGTTAGCAGTAATATTATCGAGATATCGGTCAATGAGCACTTCCTCAACACCTACTGCGAATTTCATTAATAAATTCGCTATACTTTGCTTGAAACGGGAAATGGTCCATTATTGAAAATCTCAGCCGAATAGTTATTTTCAGTAAAACATATTTTTGTGTAGATTGGTTAATAAAAACAACATTCGAGTGAAACCACGTAAACTATGAATATATCTAACTACCGTCATAGATATTTTTGGAATTACTTTCAGACAAAACCGCGCAAAATGTAAATAAAGATACAATTTAATTTTATGTCTCTGTAAGTCGAGTCACATCGACGAATTAAAAAAGGAGAAAATAAAAAATCCACTAAAATATTATATGAGTAAATCTAAAAAACGGGTAACCTTTGTTTTATTTAGCTTTATTTTCATTGTTGTATTTGGATATAATTCATAGATTCATATATGTAATTGAAGCCACAAAAAAAAAAGAAATTGATTCAATTTGTTGCAAAACTTTGAGTTATATGTATATAAATATATGTTTTAATTCACAGAACTTTTAAAAACAAGTGACTTTTTTTAGAGGTGAAAAATTAATTATGTCATAACTTTTGAAGCACACCAAATACTGATTTGAATATGTATGTGCACTTAGTAGTTATGTGTACACTTCATACGTAGTAGGTAACTAAAGTGTGCTTTAAAAAATAACTAAATGGCAAGTAACTCAAATTGTGTAACTCTTCTTTTAACAAATTTTCAAAATTTTTGGTTTATCGAGTATAGGTTTTGAGGTATATCATTTTAAAAACTTTTTAAGTACGTATTCCATTCTACCAACAATTACGAATAATTTGTCAACTTAGGAAGAGGCGTGCTTTCAGAATAAACCAGCTTTTAAAGATATAGTACTATGCGATCTTGAGCGTAATTTTTATTCAAAAAACATCTAAATTTAAGGCACATTTGGAAAATACGTCAAAACTATCTTAATCTCTTTGTAACTACTAGTCCCTATAACATTGTATATACCTGTAAATGCTTAAAAAAAAAGCTTACTAGAAGAGCGTAAGACATCTGATTTACTACTTTTAATGAGGATACTTCTTGTAGTGAGAATATCTCGAGCGAGATATCAAATCGACTTTTTTTAAGGCAAAGGTTCTGATAGTTGCTCCTACTTAATTGAAGTCTTCCGGCGTCCCCAGTTATGTCTGATTGGCTCCACTTTTCGAGATAGCGGCACTCGAAACTATGCTTAAATATGAACTATTTTATAAAAAATTCCCTAACTTTTGAAAACGTTTTACTAAAATTTTGCACATAACCGGTTTTCTATTATTACCTTCACTATTCCATAAATCATCGAAATCAGTTCACTATAACATCTAGCTCCCATACAACTGATTGATCAGAGACGTCGTTTTGCGTTATAATTCTCCAATTAAGTAGGTAAAAATTTAGTATAGGTTCAATTTAACATATAGCACGCATACAGTTTATTATTCAGATATGAAGTACCGTTATCTCGAAAACCGGAGCCAATCTGGTATAGCGCGGGATGCCATTGAACTTAGGACGTCCCAATTAAGTGAGTTCAACTTTCAATTTGAACCCAACTTATTTTGTTTTGTTTTCTATCTCAGCGATCTAAATGTTTATTCTTCGTCTAACTTTTGAAGTACTTGATGAAATCGATTTATTATGAGAACACGAGTAGAATCATATATAAAACATAGGTGTGCCAACAAATTAAAAAAATATACTTTTTGTTTTGAAAGTGTACCTGTTTTTTTAGATTTGCCCATATACAGCTAGAAATTCATTTCAGGCTAACATTGAAACGGTAGTGAGAAAATTTAAGCAAATTTGATTACGTGCATTTTCTAAGTTTGTACGCTACCCTCTACCTACACAAAGCTTGCTCATCGTTCGTGGCGTAAAAGTGCCTGCGGTTTTTGTGCTAATTTCGCTGTGACATTTTTATTATTTGTTTATATTCGTCTTTGTATTTTTAAATTGAATTTGCATTACTTTTTACAGGTTTTGTAAGTATGTATGTGTGAATGAATTAAATCATTTTATGCGATTTCCGTATTTCTCTTACCTACAAAATTATGCATGGATTTTTTTATAAATGGATTTTATTACAAAAATTTTTTTTGGTAATGGTAATGTTTATTGTTATGACTAAAATTATGTTTATGGTTAGAGTTACGGTTACGGTTATGGTTATGGTTATACTTATGGTTGTGGTTACTGTTATAGTTAGGGTTATGGTTATGGTTATGGTTGTGGTTATGGTTTTAGTTATATTTATGGTTATGGTTGTGGTTGTGGTTACTGTTATAGTTAGGGTTATGGTTATGGTTAGGTTTATGGCTATGGTTACGTTTAGGGTATGTTTAGATTTATGGTTATGGTTAAGGTTGCGGTTATTGTTATATTAATGGTTATGGTTGTGGTTACTGATATGGTTATGGCTCCGGCTATGGTTTTTGTTCAGGTTATGATAATGGTATTAGTAATGGCTGTGATAATAGAAATGGTAGATGATGATAATGATAATGAAGGCCGGTGAAGCTGACTGCTTAGTGGGGCGCACCTCGGCTGACAATGGCAAACCTCCGAGTGCATTTCTGCCTTGAAAAAGCTACTCACAAAATCATTTGCCATTCAGAGGCGACGAAAAATCGTGTTATAACATTGGGACGCATACCATAATTTGGAGGAGAAGCTCAACCAAATACTACACCTAGCCAAAATAGTATTATTATTATCAATGGTAATGGTAAGAGTAATAGTAGAGAGTAATGAGATTAGTAATGGTTTATG
>NW_016178710.1:0-7686 GCF_001687245.7 Rhagoletis zephyria | reverse complement strand
TATTCAAAAAGTGACATTAGCGCATTACATACCTGAAAGTACATACGCAAATTATGAGCTCATACAATTACTGATTTTATAATTGTTTATAAAAAAAATTCGCAAAAAAGGAATATCCAGTATCCACTATCAAGTTACTTAAGTAAGTTACAAAGTTATTCTAGAGCTAATAATAGTATCTACTAGTTATTAGTATTTAAAACTTTTTTTCACATTTAATATTGGCAATTTGCATAACATCTTTATTTTTTTTTTGTTTCCGCTCTTATATATGCTGTGGAGTGCAGTAGACGACAGCCGTGCAACCTGCATACGCTGCACACAAAAAATGGCAGTTTCTGCAAGTTGTTGGCTGCTGTCACTACTGCAGCACGCCGTCAATACTCCCCGCGCTGCTCTGTGTACTTTCTGCTTTCGCTCAGCTCAACAAAAAAACTCGACGAAAACTCGTTATCCTGCTGCGCTGTTATCCAACAAAAAAATATGCTTTTCTTTACCTTTTCCACTCAATCAATAAGTACAATTCAATGCTCCTGCTACTCCCGTTCTTTGTCACCAATTCAATTTTTAATTCTTANCACATTTAATATTGGCAATTTGCATAACATCTTTATTTTTTTTTTGTTTCCGCTCTTATATATGCTGTGGAGTGCAGTAGACGACAGCCGTGCAACCTGCATACGCTGCACACAAAAAATGGCAGTTTCTGCAAGTTGTTGGCTGCTGTCACTACTGCAGCACGCCGTCAATACTCCCCGCGCTGCTCTGTGTACTTTCTGCTTTCGCTCAGCTCAACAAAAAAACTCGACGAAAACTCGTTATCCTGCTGCGCTGTTATCCAACAAAAAAATATGCTTTTCTTTACCTTTTCCACTCAATCAATAAGTACAATTCAATGCTCCTGCTACTCCCGTTCTTTGTCACCAATTCAATTTTTAATTCTTATAATTTTTCTTAATTTTTAGCTCACTTATCGTAACGCATTTGTACTCCTGCTTCTTATGCTGCTGCTGCTGCTGCTGCTGTTGCTGCTGCTGCTGCACTACTTTACTTAGGACCAACACTCAGTTTTTGGCGGCACACGTTTTTCGATTGTTGTTGGTATTCATAAATTTGGTTACTAATTTGCGTGAATGTCCATTAGGATCAAAGTGGTTGGTGTGCTCACTGGCCTCCTTCTTGCTACGTTGCTTGCCGCTGCGGCCCGAAAAGATATGCTTATCGTGGTCGAAATTGTAGTGCTCGTATTCATCAAAGTAAGCCTCAGACATTTTTTTTTTTAAGTAAAGATTAAAGCAGCTCACAAAATTACAAATGAGATCTTGATGGATTTTAGTTGTTAACTTCCTTTATTAGTTTTGACTGCTTCTTTGTAAAAACTCCGTTTTTTCGGGGGTGTGTAATACTTTTTGTAAGAAAATTTTTTGTTGAGATATTTTTAGCTTTTACAGATATGCAACTCGCCTTTATAGCGCGTATAAGTACGTCTTTGCTTCACAAATTGTGTTATTCAATTAAACTGGATTTTTGCTGCGCATTTCCCTTTATATACCCACCGGAGAGCCGGTGCGAAAAGCGCCGTTTGACTTGCTTTTGCTTTTGAATTTGTGTTTTGTTTCTGTTTTCGTTGCCATTGCTAGTGGCACTGTTGGCACAATTGTATTGGTGGCTGATGTGTATCTGCTTGTGTATGTTGCTGTTGCTGTGTTTGGGGCTTGCTCTCTATGTATTATCTCTCCCGCACTAAATGGGCGACAACCGGTTGGGGGACCTTATCAGACGTCTCAACGTCTATTGTAGTATGCGGTCTTTGTTTGTTTTTTTGTAGATTTTTTCATACTGCGCAATTTCATTTTTATACATATATATTATGTTTATTATTCATACATCCCAACTCCTAGGTAAGCAGTATATATCTATGTACATGGGTAGCTGCATACAAACAGCCTGCGACCGAAACAGCTGGAAACGAACGACAGGTAAAATCAAAAGGAAATACATAGGTATAAACAAAACAAAAACAAATATGCATATACATATTTATGCGTACTTATGTACTCCCTTACCTCCATATGTATGTACATACATACCTGAATATGTACAGAAGTAAGTAAAGCTATTTCATACTCACCACCACTTGCTTCCAGCTGACTCTCTCAGATTTCATCTGCTTTCTATACGCACAGGGTGCGTGCCAACACTTCGAGAAAGGTGGAGTGCGATCTGGAGTTACTGAAGTGGATGGCAGATGAATCAACTCAATACTAGCGAGTGTAGACTTTGTGATTATTCTAGAAATTTGGAGCACACTTTGGAGTAATAACTAGTACAGGTGATGGGTATTTTGGCACAGAAAACATACATACCTAATTACGAGTTAAGTTTTCCCAATGAAATTTATTTGATACAGCGTCATCACAGCTCCAAAGTCTTCTGTGGTAATGGTGTACTGAGTTTATCGTACATACATACATATGTACTTGTTGAGTTATTACATTTAGTTAAATCTTCTGCAATACAACTGATAAAATATTTAACCAATTTTTTACGTTTTATATATCGCTTAAAACAGTAATGGAGAATGTAAGTAAATTCACGACGGCGGGAATTGATTTCGAAGTATTGAATAGCACAACTACGAAACGAAGTCGCCGAACCGGAAAATGAAAAAGGCGGAAGTGAAATAAAAAAATAACAAAGCAAATATAGGAAAAGTTGAATAAAATCAGTAAATAAAATAAAATATTACAAAACGATGATACATAATGATAATAGTATATAAAACAACATGAAATATATAAAATAAGGTAAATAAAATCAATTAAATTAAAAAATTAGCAACATTTTTTTATTTTATTAGAATAACTTATTTCAAACTAAAAATAGGAGTCTAGTGTAGAAGAGCGACATGAACAAAGTATGTAAGTATAACGATTTATTATGTCGTTGAACTGGCTAAGGACAGGTACACGCAAAACATGCGATTTCCATCAACCAAGGTTAGTTTGACAAAGCCGATAAGAACATGTTCTATACATACATATGTATGTATGTACATAGTGTATGTATGCACAAACAAAGTACGGAAGCCTAAAATTTCTGCGTTATTTTAAAACGAAAAGCACAAAAATCATCCTTGCTATTGCAGCAGAATTTTGCAAAAGTTATGTACATACATACATACATACATATGTATGTAAGCATCACCATTCCATAAACATTAGCAAACAAAGAAAGCAAAACGACAATTGAAACTACTGGCTATACACTGAAACTACTGGTTCCCACGACAGTCGGGTCTACGTAACCGGAACGACCCAGATTTATATCTGGCCAAGGACTGTCACTCCAGCAAAACTCCCCAAAAAGTCTTTGGGGAATTTGTATGCTGCTACAACAACAACAACAACAACAACTGGCTATACATGTCCATACATACTGTGTATGGACGGTACTTATGCAAAACCTCGTATCTCAGAATTCGCTACTACTTCACATCTCGTAAAATTCAATCAAAATAGTTCTTAGAATGCTTAAAAAATTATTATATTTGAATTTAATTTGAAAACTGACAGAAAAAAAAAAATTTTCACTTAAATTGCTTTCGTGAAACCGGCAGTTAATCTTTAATATTCAGTAAAAAAAAGTTATTAAAAATGACTTTCTGTTATTAGTAGAGAGTATTTTGTTAGAGAACGTTGTTTGACAGTGTCTTGAGATACGAGGTTTTGCCAAAGTACCGTCGGTATGTATTTATGGCGTGTCTAGAATGCTCACATGTCGGCCACCTAACTTGTTGCTCAAAATAAGCAAAATAATAAAGTAAATACTTATGTATGCATGTAGAATATTTTTGCTCTATATACATACATATGTACATTTGCACATAAATCCCACGCACAAACATTCTAGCCGGCCAATAGCAACGTGATTATGCGCACACACGTAAGCTAAGAAGTGTGTTTGTTTTTTTTTTTCAAAGTGCGCAGTCCAATGCCTTGACCGATTTTTTTCTCTGTCTTTGTTTTCGTAACCATATTCGCCGGTTAGTTTATTTTCATACAAAATATAATAAATAACTACGCAAGTGTTATCGTTCGTCTACAAGTTTGTAATCAGAAGTTCATTTCATGCGCAATGGTAAAAGAACTTAAGACTGACTGTTCACCTTGTAGCGGTAGCCCTGTCGCTGTCGGCTTCATCGATAAATGCTTCTAGATTATTCTGAGCTGAAAAACAGTTGAATAAACTTTCATATCGCATATGATTCACTTGATCAAACCGTCAGATGGCGTATCACTTTACACACAAAAAAATAAAATAAAAACACTTGTGCACAAAATTTGAACTGAATGACTTGCATTCGGTTTCTTTTTACATTTCATTTTGCACATAGACAAGCTGCATGTAATGTATTAACACGCATTATTAAGACATATCTTCGAAATACACAAATGCAAGTTATGACAAACATTGAAAAAATACTAATTTATGCACTTTCACAAAATTCGTTTGCAGGAAACTTCAAAATGGCGAAACAGCTGACCGGATCCCATTAGCACGGAAAAAGTAGGTTTAGCAGCAGCAAATAACCGGGTGCTCCATACAACTTCCCAAAGGATTGTATTAAATACAGAGTGGTACTTCCTATGGTTTGAGAATAAGGTGTTGGGTGATTCAAATAAATTTTAAGTTGTAATAAAAGCCGTCATCGATTCGCCCCTTCTCGCTCGCTATGTTTGAGTTCCGGTCGCTTAAAGAAGAATTTTGCATGTGAAAGCAACAACAAAGTTAGCTAGCACGGATAGACGATAGCGAGTTTGGTTGTACCTCATTGAGTTCGTTCTTTTCGCCACTCGCTAACTGTTGGCGAATCGATGACGGCCAAAATTATCGATCCGGTATAATGCCTGCAAATGTTTCTGGATATACATAGAGTCGTTCTGATCACCCTGTGACAAATTTATCGATAAAAATATCGCACTTCCTTAGCGAGAAAAATCTCAAAAACGCGCGCGGAAACGAAGCTTCGGCATAAATTCGTAGTGTAGTGAATATATTAAAAAGAAAGATATATAAAATAATTTTAATTATGTAAGTGCATAAAGTTATGAGCCAAATGTACGTACATATGTGCGTGAGTAGCTACAAAAGATGTTAGGCTCATTATCTGATAGCGGAAGTGTGTGGTGAAAATTAACTTGAAAATTCGTATGCATTTACCAATATAAACTATATCCGGGTGCAGTTGTATGGTATGATAATGAATAAATAAAGTGTATCGCGAAAATGTGAAAATACGTAGGCAAATATAAGCTATAGATTTAAGGGAAGCTAATTGGTGTATTTTAATATGTATTTTGCATTTGTATGAGCTAAATATGCACATACATATGTATGCATATATATTCGCAAGGCTGTTAGTGGTGTTGGAATATATAAATAAAGTGCCTTCCGATAAAGGGCAAATGTGTGAAAATAATTTCCCCACGAAGTGTTAAAATATTTATACCACTTTGGTAAAATGCAAAGCTTCTATAAAGTTACCCGCAGGTGAGTCCTCTGTTCTCTGTTATTAAATTATTCAAAGACATTAAGTAATTTAAGCAATTACATATTAATTTTATTATATTTTATGCGCTATTCTTAAAGATGATTTAAACTTTCCGATGCATCAGCTTCTGGTTTGGGTGCGATAGGCACAATACGTCTCTTCTTCGTCAATATTGCAGCCTTTTTTCTTTTGCACATTTTTTTACCGCCCTCGCTGCTGGTTTCTGTCTCGGATTTTGCGATCGTCTCTGCGCTCACATCAACCACATCTAACGGTGGCAAATTGAATTCATCGCATGCGTTGGTCTCAAAAGCATTATCAACTATTTCCGGCAGTTCCAGCTGCACCACCTTTTCCGTATGCACTCGTTGCACATGCTCCTTTAGTTTATCCGAACGATGACTACTAAACGAACATAATTGGCATTTATATTTATTTAGCTCATCTGTTGAATGTTTGAGTGCATGTCGCTTCAGATTTTTATTTTGACTAAATTTGCAACCACAAACCTCACATACAAAAGGACGCTCCTGCTTGTGTGTTTCCATGTGCAAACGTAGGTTCTCTTTACGATTCGCGTGGTGCTTGCACTCAGGATAGGGACACTTGAAGTATTCGCCGGTATGTTGCAATTTGTGTGACTTGAGTGCTTTCATATGCGTGGTGCTATAGCCGCATACGTCGCAAAGCATTTGCTTCTCCTTGTTATGTACCAACATATGACTGTTCAGTCCTTGTTTCCATTTGAAACCTTTACCGCAATGTTGACATTGATGCGGTGTTTCGGTTGTGTGTTTGGGCAGATGTATTGCTAGCGCGGCACGATTGAAAAAACGTGCACCACACTCCAAGCAAAAGAAGGGCTTTTTCAAATCGCTTACGTGCTGCTTTATATGCGTCTCATACTCCCGCCATGCAAGAAATCCCACCTCGCACAACGAACAGGTGAGATGGGAAGGTTCGCAGCTACTCATATGCGCAATCATCTCCTGTACACGGTAACACTTGAAATCGCAGCCAATGCAGTAGTTGATTTTGCTGCTGGAGCAGGAAGAACGAGGGTTCCGTAACTGAAAAAACAAATTGTAATGTACATTTGCTGTTTTCACAAATACAAAAAATACACTTACTTTAAAAAAGTTACGCTGATCATTAAATATATCCTTATTGCCTAAATTTACATCGCCTTCTTTCTCCGCCGTTGACCGCATATTTGCGTTGTCGCCCTCTACAATTGCATCTTGATCAATAATTTTTACACTTTCATGCTTTGCAATCTTTTCAGCACTCGCATCGGCCGTTGGTACTAGTTCCTCTGTCAATCCAAACAAATTCATCAACTCTGTTACAGCTAGAATTCTAGCCAGCTGCTTGAAATGCGGTTCGTGTTCTTTTGCTATAGACACCACATCTTCGTAGAAGAACTCCATCATGGTATGTAGACATTGTGTGCAACTAAAGTTATTTATAGTCACCTTCAATGGGTTGTGTATGGAAAATTGTAGTGACTTTTGTATGAATTGTGGGCCGCCAATGAAACGACTTTGTGCGCCCACAACACAAAAGTGGCCAAATTGCGCAATGCTATCATCGGCTGCCGTGTCTACCTCCAATTCGATTACTAAATCACAATACTGCCCCGAGCGACGCTGATTGTTGAGATAATTCGATACCTTGGAATGTAATGGTTTATGAAGTGTTGGAACTAATTCTAGAGCTGTAGTCATTATTAACTAATTCGCCGATTTTATAGACAATTCTGTGTCTGCTCCAAAAAAAATTTTGTTTACTTTTATTATTGGATGATGAGAAATAAAAGTTGTAGACAGCTGTTCTGTTAGCACATGGTTGCATTTGCTGAGTGATGAACTGAGCATTGGGGTGGAGAAATAGATTGTGCGCATTCTAAAGGTGCAAAGAACGTAAATCTATAAGGGACAACTTTGACCGCATCTGACAGGTTTGCAAGAGGAATTCGTCGTTTTGACTGTCCGCTGCAGATTTTTTATTTTCACCTCGAATGCGAAAAACCAAGCAATCACTCCCGCGATTGTGTGTGTTGTTGAAATTGTTAAAATTTACATCTATCCAAGGTACATTGAACAGGTAGTATCAGTAGAGCAGCTGATTTG
>NW_016178709.1:0-7688 GCF_001687245.7 Rhagoletis zephyria | reverse complement strand
TTCCATTTCAACTTCCAGATTCTTTATGATTAGGGTGAACTGTCCATTTGTGGGAGCGTTTTTCATTTTCTGTGCAAGAAAAGTTCGCGTCTTAAGTCTTTCGTCAATTTGCATAACTGTCTTTCAGTTCTTTTATGATTAATTTGAATATGCAAACATTTCAAACTAATGAACGCTATGTGAAAAATTTTGTTCTCGGTTCCATTCTTCGCGAATCGTTTAGACGAGATTTGTTCTCGTTTCGTTCTCAGTTAGAAAGTTTCAGAGATTTTAGTTCCCGAAACGAAAGTTCTTTACATTTTTGTCCCCGTTTAGTTCTTTTCCAAAACGTTCCGCATACTTCAGTTCCATTTTGTTTTCTTAGAAATGTTCCCGAAAGTATTGCTTGCTATTTTATTCTCTTTGGGAGCGATTCACAGGGTTTTTCTCTTATACAATTCCCATTCGGAACATTCTCGACAGTTTTGTTCTCAGTTTGGTTTTGATTTTGCAGCATTCTTGGGAACAAAACTACAAGAACGACTGACTGACTTCGGCGTATAGGCAACGCCCCTTTTTGCTGTCAAACGTGGCTTTAAAGTCGACAAATTAATGGTGTGTGTCGATCATCTCCTCGCTGGTCTTTTCCAAGATTTGGCCTATGGTGAATACACCTCGTCATAGTCAGGCGGTAGGAGATCGTTTCTGTCCCCATAGACTGCCGCCTTGGATTCAGCTTCTCCACCTCTTGAAGTGATGATATCATTTAACCAGTACGAACAATATTCCCTCCATAATTTTAATACGATCGGGCATCGGTCACTAGGTCGCCGTACTTGTTCTAACATGAGTTCGCCATGGCCTTGAAATCGCCCGTAACTCGCCTAATTCTGATTTGGTCTAATGACCGGCGCGCGATGTTTTTTTTGGAAAGAAAGTGGTTCGCTCTAATGAATATTATATAAAACCTCAAAATATTCTTCGTGCCTGTCGCGACAAAAAAAAACAAAAATAAAAATCTTACGACTACAGATTCCGCTTATTATTGATCTTTAAAAGCTTTTTAATATTACGCGCGTCGTTGTTGTCATTTTACGTTTATTGTTTTAACAAGCAACAACAAGTGTTTTTACTCGCTTTGTTGTTTAAGATGAGTGTGTTGATATGTATTTTAAATGCTAATTAAATCGCGATAATTTTTAAAATCAATTCATTAACATCTTTAAGAGCTAAACAAAATGTAAATACACTTTTTTGTTGGTGTGGACTTCATTAATTGAAATTTGAACCTTATTAAAATTTTTCAATGCATAATAAATAGGTGAGAATCAGTTTAAATCTAATCAGAATCTATTAATATTGCTAACATTTTATACAAGGCTGCAATATACATACATATCGTTACCTTAATACAGAAAGGTCCTATCTCACAACGTCGCTGAAATACAAAAGGCCGCAACTAACTGAAAATTCAAAATTCATGTTTTGATCGAGTTATATGTAAGCCTCCACATCGTTTTATGCAATCAAAATTTTTAGTTAATTACGACTTTTTTGCATTTCAGAGACGATGTGAGATAGAGCCACTCCGTATTAAGGTAACGCTTTGTACACTAGGGTGGTTCTTAAATGTAAGAAGCAAATTTTTAGATCAGATTTCCCAAGCCTCAACTCCTACGTCGAAGCTACTGTAGTCGAAGATATCGCATATAAATTGGGGCCGGTTAAGGCATGTCGCACAGAGGGCAAAGTTCAAATTCTTGTATGGAGACTCAAAACATTAAAATTATTATTTTTTTCATCTAATACCCCGAATAGATATTACTATTTATAGTCGAAGGTATCACATATAAATTTTGGCCCCGATTGGAGTCGATAAAGGCGTGTCGCACAGGGGTCAAAATTCCGATTACCCTATCAAAACGTCTTAACCGACTCCGACGGGTAGTGAGACTGAAAAAAATCATTAATTTTATTTTTTTAAGGACCACCCTAATGTACAAATCCTTTTTGATTCAGGTAAAATGACAAATCTTCATATACTAATCTTCATGGCAAATCAGATATACATACATTTCGCAAAATTAAGTAACACCGTCATTTTTAAAGATATTTTTTATCAGAAAATAAGGTATCTATCAGCTACCTCAGTTTTGTGATTTAGAATTTAGTTGACACAACTTGACTGTTTTATCTAAATTTGCCACGCCTCTAATTTTTAAGGAACAAGAAAAAAATCCATTTCTGTCAGTTTTAGTATGAAATTAGGCCAAATAGAAGTCCATCACCCTGTCTGATTTGCCTTTGCCACAAATTGGAGATATAACTAAAAATTCAAATAGTGCCCATAACACTGCCTCTGGGCGCCCTGCTAAGCTTTCATAGAATAAGGAATGTTCCATACCCTTTTTACTCGTACTAAGAATTAGCGATTTTTTGTGTAAGTATGAATAAATATATACTTAATAGTTGATCGAGAGGATGGTTTTGATTTTATAGAGTAGTCCTTCGTACCAGAAGCGGTCAAAAGTTTTGATTTTTTCAACAAGTCTGGTGACTTGTTTGTGAGTTTTTTCAGTTGGAAGTAGTCTTTTAAGAGAAAACACTTCCGTGATTTTGCGTACAATGGGTATCAAACCACATAGTTGGTCTGTAAGATTCAACTTTGTCTGCGCTTTTTCCAGGCTTGAGTATCCTTAAATACATGAGTAAAAAATTTATGCCTTCCAGAGGTAAGCGGAAATAAATTAGGCGCTATTCAGGGGCAGGATGAGACTTTTCAGCTTTCTTGTTGTACTCCACACAGAGTAGTCTGTAGCTGAAGTTGCGTCAATATTTCTAAGGTAACGCTGAATTTGGGTCTTACGTTCGTAACACTGTACGTAATTTTTTAACTTTTGAAATTTTACAAAAAGGGATATATAAGGGTATTAAGTAGTATTCAATTGTAGATAAACTGCATTCTCAGTTTCGTTAGACTTAATATAATGACAACGGAAGGGTTGAAAATGTAGAAGTGGAAAAGTATGAAGATAAAGGTTATGATAAAGGTGAGGAAAATATAAAGATAAAGTGGAAAATAAATATAAATATAAAAAGATAAACAAAGATAAATATGTATGAAGATAAAAAAGATTAAATGCAATAGCGATAAAGATAGAGGTAGTGAAAGTTATATATGTATGTAGATAAAGATAGAGACAGAGAAAAAGATAACATTTAATAACGAGATGTTATTTCGTGATATGGTATGTTATATTATGTTATGTTTTGTTATGATACGTTATGATTATTTGATATGTTATGTTATGTGATATTATGCCATGTTATTCTGTGTTATATTGTGTTGTGTTATGTTTATGTTATGTTGTGTTATGTTGACATCACAGCTCACTTCAAATCACCTGAACTCCCCTCATCATTACGTTTTGTTACGTTGTGCTATGTTACGTTATATTATCCCTGCAGCAAATCAAACTGGTTCAGAACTTGCGCTGAGCTAGCGTTATGTTATGTTGTGTTATATTATATTATTTTGTTCAACGAATTACATCTCAACTCACCACAGCTCACTTCAAATCACATCAACTCTCCTCATCTCACCTCACATCAACCTCTCAGAATCCTCTCAGTTCTAGGTCCAGTTTTACAGATTTTACAGGAGGGGGAAAAACTTCTTGCAAACATTTTCTTCAAGTATTTTGTATCCCTACGAATCAAAAGAATGTTTATTAAAATATTTCGTATTTATTTGGCCTTATCGTATTTTTGGTGCTTTTTTTTGGACTTAGCAAATTTGCCCTTCATTAAATATAAACGAGAAAAAATAAAAGAAGTACCCTAATCCTTTTTGAAACGATGTATTTTTAATTTCTCTTGCTCTCTATAATAAAATATGAGTTTTCATAAAAAGTGGATTTTGCACTCCAAGCTAGCGGTATTTGAATATAAATTAATTAAAAGGGAAAAAATATTCAAATAATTAGGAAATGAATTCCGCTGTTGTCGACGACTTAACGAAGAGATCCACCTACATTTTAAATAAGCAAAACATAAGCTATGATATCTAAAATTTTTAATAAGAAAATTTGAAATTTTGATAAGGGATAATAACTTAACCGCTTTAAAAAATAAACGTGCCTCCGTTCTGAAGTTACAATACATTATTTTGCGCTTAGATCATTTTTCATATTTATTTTCATTTTTCTTTGATTTATGTATGTGCATACATATGTACTTATGCCAGCCGCAGCATTTTCAATCTATTTGCCTTATTTTTGTACTTATAATTAATCAAACTCTTAGTAATGATAATTTTTTTAATTTTTTTGCTACCAATTAAATTTTTTGCGGAGAAAGCAAAAAGTAAATTACAGTAAGAAACTCCAGTTTGCAAGTGTATGCAGTTAAAAAATCTTCAAAAGCTTTTCCAATGACTATATGATTAATTTGCGCAGCATTTCGCGTATGCAGTTACAACGGTATTAAAATTTTTACGTGCCTGCTCATTAATGTAAGTAACTTTGGGGTACATTTTACAGATTTGTTACTGCCACAATTTCCCTTGCGAGATTGCTTGTTTGTTTTTTTTTTTTTGCTGGTTACAATATTGCTTACCTAAAGACTATGCAAGTACTTGCCGCAAAGTTCGGTATGCCACCGTATACGAGTACACCAACACAGAGGTTGGCGTCATCGTCATCGTAAAATGTGTGTATTTACACGTATGTGCATTAGGGTGGTCCAAACCAAAAGTAATGTCGGAACTTTGATGCTCTCACCCACTAGGAGTATTTTATACCGAAAAAAAGTATATGTATCTAACCCTGTCTTTATTTTATTTTGAAATCAAAAAATATTTATTGTTCGCTCAAAACGCTCAAAGTTTTCCATGTATTTTATATGGGAGAAAAAACTAGTTTTTGTAGAAATAGTATAGGATTCTTCAAAGTAGATATCTTTCGATCGAAAAACCCGGTTTCTCATCTTTCTGTTTTTTATAGGTCCCCAAATCGTTAGAATTAAAAATCGGTAAATAGTTGTGTATTATTATTGTAAGTCTACTGAAAAGAAACATCCGATCGAAAAATATTGATTTTCAAGAATTCTATGCCATTTATGCGAAAAATTGTTTTTTTTCATATAAAATAAATGGAAAATTTTGAGCAAAATCTAAAATTTTTTTATATCGAAATAAGAGAAGCAGGGGTATTTTTTTGGATATAGAACAATCCTAGACGGTGAGAGCATTAAAATTCGGTTTTCCTTTTTAACATGCATTTTTGGACCACCCTAGTGTATGTATGTGTGTGCACATACAATGTGCATGTGCTGCAGCAACTTGCCAATTACAATCAGTAATGGAAAAGTAAGCATGTAGGTACATTTGTATCTACTTATCTTACATTAGTAGGTACCTGATTTTTACCTTTGTAATATTATTTGTTTGCGGTACAACACGATGTTTACCGTAATTCTACATATCATAACTTTCAAACAATCGGGCTGTTGTTTAACTTTATCGGTAATGATTTACCCAAAAAATTAATCATCATCATCTTTTGACGCCGCAGCTGTTAGTGACCCTTAGTCAGCTACACATACATAAATAGGAGCGCCATAAAACTTGATCCTTCGCGACCTCTCTCCAGATCTTGATGTTTAGTTTTTTCATTGCTGCTGCCAGCTCGTCAGCCGATCTTGATCGTGATCTGCCCCTTGTTGTGTTGGTAAATGCCTTGGCGTCTATAATTGACATCTGATGGCTTTTGGAGTATTCGAGAAAAATATTCTGCAAAATATTCTGCAAAACATTTAATAGTTCTGAGCCCAGTGAATCTTCACTTGGCTTCAGTTGGAATTTCTAATGGACGTAAATTTTATCTGCATTATTTAAATTTACTTTGGTACTTTACTTTATGAAATTGGGTACAGTTGGATGTTATGATTTAACATCACTGTTTGCAGTTAGTATTTCTATCGCTGTTGAGTTTTCTGCAGTATCTAGCGTGGAATAGACGACAACTGCAGCAGCGAAATTTCAATGGACAGCAAAGAACTGAGAAGGGAATTTCCGACGTTGACACTCACCGCAATATTTAATCTCTGCTGCACTCGTGCACATTGTTTCTGACTTTGCGTATTCTATCTTTCTCTACCTAAATATTTCTATTAGATATATCGTGCTCTTTTATGACTTGCATTCTCTCTTACTTTATATATAAAGCTCAAATGCATAATTCTGCAGCGACACTTATTTCATGTACATTTGCACTGAAAATGTAAAATTGTGTAGCGAGATGTTTTACAAAATGGCTGCCGCAATCCATTCACCAGCGCTAGCGTATCTCCGCCCAAGTGACGTCCATTGTAAGCAGGCATGCCCAGCGCAGGGCACTTGCTTATGGAGTTCTGCCGCCGTTGGGCATGCCTGATTGTAAGAATCGTTGCAGTTTTAAATACACATACATACATACATACATATATGTACATATACAGCTATCTTTGTATGCATAGGCTCTCTAATAAACATACAATTTTCAGGTAAAAGTGTCACCGTTTTTGAAATATTTGCATAAAATATTTATTGCTTGCAGAAAAATTGATTCATTTATTGATAAAATATGCTCAAATTGGCGACCTTCTACTCTAATACAAGCTCGGCACCTTTTAAGAAAAGACGCTTTTAGAGATCTTAAACTCAATTGGGCTATCTCAGCAGCAGCTCCATTTATTTGTTCCCGCAAATGCTCTTCGTTTTGAATTGTTTTTGAATAAATTTTGTCCTTANAAAAATCGAATGGATTCAGGTCTGGCGATCGAGCGGGCCCGTATCGTCCAATCCATCGGCGAGGATAAGTTTCGTCTAAATGAGCTGACTTTACGCCCGTAGTGAGCAGGGGCACCCGTAATTTTGCATAACTGTGAGAGTTGAGCGTTGGCGGCGGTTCCCAATATCTGACAATTGAAAATGCCGCACCAAAAATTTATTTTGTACCGGTACTGCGAACGATATTCCCTCATTTTGCGAGGATTGTCTATTTGCCAACTGTGAGGGTTATGTAAATTGAAATAACCATCGTTCCAAATTTTTTATATTAAATTATTTTGATTATTTTATTGTACTATATTTTTTAATATTTCTTTGAAAAAGTACTATAACTTTCTTAGAATATGTTGGCAATCCTAGTCACATAGATCGTTGAAGTGCAACTCCCATCTGTTTGCGCGCTTTGACAGTCAGCCGGCTTAATATTTATTTTGTTTCGTCCAAATTTGAGTTTTCATGCAGAAATATAAAATTTAATTGCATTGCTGATATTTTTAAAGCTAAATATATAAAATCCACAGTAATTTTGATGAATAAAAAAGCAGTACAAAATTGTTTTCTTGGCATTAATTGTGGCTTACCTTTTGCATCTGGCTTTCTTGCTTTTCTTTAATTCGCAGCAGAAAGCTTGAGCAATCAAAAGTTCTTTTCATCTAGGATCAAGGAAATGCTCTCACACGTCCATTTCCCCAGAGATAATGTGAAAAAGGTAGATTTTTTTGATAAGAAATTTGAAATAGAGCTCTGCAGCCACCAAGCTCCTGGATGCGTCTCTGTTAGGGAAGAACATGCCCAGGCGACGACTCCCGACAGAGTCTGGGCTCTACCTGTCTTCAAAAGCTTTTCTAAATTTGCTTTGAAATGTAGGAGCAGACATTTT
>NW_016178708.1:0-7690 GCF_001687245.7 Rhagoletis zephyria | reverse complement strand
TTGTTTCAAAGTAGTTTTTCAATTAGTTTGATTTTAAAAAAAGTCACTTTTTCCCGACTGGGTAGAAATTGATTGCCATTACACTACTTTTTCATTCTTTACCATGATTGCGCATTTTTTTTTAATAATTTTAATTCTTTATTTTGAGCAACAAATACCAATTGGTTTTACGTTTTTATTATTTATAGTAGAAATAAAAGGCACACTTTGGTTCATATTTTCTTAATCAGCAAATAATTCGTACTTTTTGGTTTTAAATATTAAAGCATTGTGAAATACTGAAATGCATTATGATTTTTAGGTATTTTAAAAATATTTTTGTTGGGGTTTTCTTAGGAATTTTCGCGTTTAATTGAACTTTTTCGATATTTTTGAGATGTTTACGACACCTATTGAATTTTGTTCAGTAGCTTTCGGGATTGTTTTGGAAGCCTCGGGGTTTTCGAAAATATTCTCGTGATTTATTTTTTGGACTTTTTCGGGATTATGGGTATGGTTTCGGGATCCTTAGGGATTTTTGGAAACTTTTTCCGAACTTTTCGGGATTTTTTCAGAGCCTTTTAAAATTAAAGCTTGGATTTTTTTTCTAGAATTTTTCTGCATTTTTTTGCAATATTTTCGGAACCTGTTGGGAGTTCTAGAAAATTTTCAATATTTTTCGGGGTAGTTTTGTAACCTTTCGGAATCATTAAGGACTTTTCGAAATTTGTTCATAATGTTTCGGGATGCTTCTATACTTGCTGAAATGCTTTATAATTTTTTTGGTATTTTAGAAAAGTTTTTCGGGTTGTTGAAAGACCTTTCGAAATTTGTTCAGGATTTTTCGGACTTTGCGAAAATTCGATTGAGTTTTTCTTAGGAATACTCGATATTTTTGGAATGTTATCGGGATTTTTCGAAACTTTTTAAGTATTTTCGGTAATATTTTTCGGGGTAGTTTTGTAACCTTTCGGAATCATTAAGGACTTTTCGAAATTTGTTCATAATTTTTCGGGATGCTTCTATACTTGCTGAAATGCCTTATAATTTTTTTGGTATTTTAGAAAAGTTTTTTCGGGTTGTTGAAAGATCTTTCGAAATTTGTTCAGGATTTTTCGGACTCTGCGAAAATTCGATTGAGTTTTTCTTAGGAATACTCGATATTTTTGGAATGTTATCGGGATTTTTCGAAAGGTTTTAAGTATTTTCGGTATTTTTTTACGCTTTTCGGCATTTCTTCTAAACTCCTATAGCCACATAGAATTTTAGGACTGTTTCGTGTTTTTGGGATTTGTGAGTAATTTACTATTAAAGCATGGTTAAATCGTGAAATATATGATGGTAATAATAATTCATTGTAATTGATTGTTTGAAAAACTTTTGGGGTCATTTGGGACTTCTGGAAATATATTAGGAAGTTTTCAGGATTGGTTTGGAACCTTTTGGAATATTTTCAAAACTTTCCTACAGTTTTATGTGTGTTTCAGGTTTTCGGATTTCTTTCTGAGCTTTTTAGTACTAAAGCATGGTAACAAAGTGAAATGGTTTGAGATTCTTTGGGATTAAAGAAAATTTTCTCGATGTTGTTGTTTTGTAATTTTAGGGTTTAAAAGAGTTTTCAAGATTTTTTTTTGGACTTTTCAGAGATCTTACCAGAATTTAAAGGGTGTTTCAGGTTTTCGGTTTTTTTCTGAGCTTTTCGGAAATTTTTGGGACTGTTCGGTGTTTTTTGGTTCTTTTTTGAATTGTTTCGGGGATTTTTTTTTTCTGGGAACTTATAGAAGCTGTCAGAATTTTATCGGTAATTTTCAGAATGTTTTTTGAACTTATCCGAAGTTTGCCGAGATATTTCGGAGAGATTACGGAAGTCTGAGGTTTGACGTGCCATTAACTTGTGGAGTTCCGTAAACTTCGTCACTCGACTACTCTACCGTTGGCATTTTGGTGGACTTTTTTTAACTCGAAAAGCTTTGTCGAACGGCATATACTTGTATTTTTTAAAGTGATTTGAAAATGCTCTCATTGATAAAATGGAACTAGCACGAGTACACTTTCTTGCGATGATTTTTGTTTACGACATTTAGGGATATTTTCTGAATTTTTCGGGATTTTTATGAGCTATTCGGTATTTTTTCTTGACTCTTCGTTATTTTTTCTTTTATAAACCTTTTCGGGACTTTTTTGAATTTAGTTTGGAACTCTTCCAAAAGTTTTCGCTACGTTTCAGAACTTTTTCCGGATAAATTGCAACTTTTTGGAGATTTTTTGAGACTTTTAGAAGTGTTTCAGGTTCGATGAACTAAAAACTTTGAATATTTGCTCAAATATAATGCAGCGCAAAGGCACTTAACTTAAACAACAGCAGAAATACAAATGTTCATACAAACAGACACAAAGATGCACAGCAAAACAAGCTTAGAAAGGATGTACATATATACATACATACATACATCATATGTAAAATTATGAAATTAACCTTTCTGACGCATACATAAGTGCGTGCGTGCATACCCAGCAAGGCCAAAACTTAGCATGCAAACATTTACTGTCTACAATTAAGTATATACGAGTGTACAAAAATGGTGTCATAGGAACGTCTGTGCCTACGTAAAAGTTCATTTGCACTGGCTCTTTGCACTTTGTAGTGTTGGTTTATGCAAATAATGCTAGGTCGACAGCAACTTATGTATAAGCAAATGATATAAATAAGTGCATACTTAGCGCATCATCAAGCAGATATGAGCTTCACTTAAATCCGATAATTTAATTTACTTTCATTGACAAGCCTAATTTGACGACATGCTTTCAGAACCCAAAATATATTAAAATATTGATCAGCAAGCTATGCTCTCAATACAGCGGCCACATGAGTACTGCAGTTGCTTCGCTGACAGCACTGTTTATAAATGGCTTCTGCAGCTATGTTGAAATTGGTCTGTCACAGGCAGGGTTGCCACCGACGAAAAGAACTACTTACCATCCACTTGAAAAAAGTCTACCAAATCTGGAAAATATCAACCAGCAACATTTTTTAGTTATTTTACGAGAATAAAAACTATGGTTTCGTTCTATTTTTTTTTAGTTATTTCAATAGAAAAAAAAATTTCATTAAAGGGCTGTTTGCAGCTCTCAGGAAAAACGAAAAATTCATATAAAATGACGCACAAGAAATGGAAAAGAACTTTTCTTGAATCAAAATTTCTTACACCAGTTTGCAGCTCTCAAGAAAAAAAATGCGGCAATATTTATTTCTTCAAGGGATTTTACTGCAAAACCAAAGTACTCTTTCAACCAACAGAAATAACCAAAAATATTTCTTGTGATTTTTATTGAGAGCTGCAAACAGCCCTTAAGGGACGCTTTATTTAACTAATGATATGGTAAATAGTTGAGATCATATTAATGGCATCTTCTCGATTTCCTTCAGCCAAAAGCGAAAGTGAAAAAGTTAAAAAACTTCAACTGGAGTTATATAGACAAATAGAGTGACTCAAAAACTGCTTTGTCATTTTTTATATTCTCAATGTTTTTCAAGTGTAAATTTTTTTGCAATTTTTTTCTGTTTGTGTAAGAATATTGTTTGCGCTTTAACCAAGCACATAAAAATCAAGGATTCAATCTATATACAACACTAAGAAAAATTCAAAATCTTTTCGTCAAAATTTCGAATTTTTTACTTTGAATTGTTATAAAATTGTGGGCTATGCAGTTTTATATCCCATGAAATTTTATGTTAACCAACGATGTGCAGCTAAAAATTCCTGTTGATTTTTTAAAAGTTTTTGCCGCCAGTCTTTTGTGTTTTTTTTTCATTTAACAATTGCCATTTATAAAAACTGGTGTTGATAGTTTTTTTTTTTTTAATTTTTTTGTGAAAGATCATAGCGTTCGTGTCAATCAAAAGCTCCTCAGAGTAAAGTTGACTAAACTTTTGGAAACAATTTATAATATAAAGATAACTACCAAATATGGCGGGAACGGAAAGTTGAATTAAAAAAAAAAAATTAAAAATACTTTAACAAAAATATACCAAAACGAAAAAAAATTACCTTTTTACCAACCAAAATTTTTTTCTGCCAATTTTGGTAATAATTTACCAAAGTGGCAATCCTGGTCACAGGGGTAAGCATCTCTAATGTAATACAAAGGAGAATATTCTGGAAACTTTATGTTAATAGCATAGTTCGAGTAATCAGCAGAAGAATGTATGTATGTACGTCTAAATGACATCCATTTACGAAATGGAAGTTTACGTATTAACCTTATGTAACTGCTGGAACTTGCATGGTATAAGTCAGGCGCTGTTAAATACACACACAACAATGTTATATTTACATTGCCTTTAGTGCTAAACATTATGAAATGTTGTGGTGTGAAAATTCACCAAACATCAAGGGGAAATCTCTAAGTCCATATAAGTGCGTGATAAATTCGTATGTATGTGTGTGCCTCACCGCAGCAGTTGAGTTGGAGGATTTTTGGCGGCAAAGCTATGACGGTGCACACGGCGTATGAGTAACATATTTAATGCAGCCTAATTTAGCTAAATAAATGAAACGTGTTGGTTGGAAAGCAAATTTCAATTTAGACTCTTGAAATTGGAGATGAAAAAATTTGCTGCTAAGTACAAAAAGTCGTATGTGAGTAAATGAAGTACGGCTTTGTTGAAGTCAAAACTTGTATCTGTTTGTCTTCACAAAAGTACTCAAAATTTATTTTTTTTTTCCAAGCACAAATTAAGGATTCATATTATTTTAACACTAGAAATACTGAAAAATCTACATACCTTGAAACACAGACAGTGTTCATTTAATGCAACTCTTTTAAAATTAATTTTAGTAACAAAAAATTTCGAATTAAAAATTGTTCATTAATAAAAAAAGGTTAAATACGATTTTTTATGTTCTTATTTTAGTAAAGAAGCTCGATTATGAAAATGTGCCCATTAACACTCGATAGTCTGGGAAATCGACATACCTTGAATCATCGTTCAAGGGCTTATATGAACCAATTACTTTATAATTAATTTTACTAATAAAGCACCTATAATTTTTAATAACAAACCTTGTAGTCATTTTAAAGTAACAAAAAATTCTAAACTTAATTTTTGCTTTTGTATTTTCGTAGCAAAAGAAAACTTAATATACACGTTTGCCAGTAGGCACATAAGTCTTTTTTATACCCGAGCGCACTTGTGCACAAGGGTATATTAATTGTGTTCACATAACGGTTGTTTGTAACAGCCAAAACGAATCGAGATAGATATAGACAAATGTATACATAAATACTCAGAATGAATAGAGAAATCGATTAAGCCATGTCTGTCTGTCCGTCCGTCTGTCCGTCTGTCCATCCGTCCGTGTACACGATAACTCGAGCAAAAATTGAGATATCTCAACGAAATTTGGTATGNCAAAATGGGCGAAATCGGACTGTAACCACGCCCACTTCCCATATAACGGTAATTTCCAGAAATACGAAAACTGCGATATTTTAGTAACTTCTGACGATAATTCACTCAAAATTGATACTTGCAATAATTGTCAGACGAAAAATAAGAATATTATAAATTTTTGGAAAATGGGCGTAGCCACGCCCACTTATGGTTACATGCGTATATCTTGGTAACCGCTGCACCACTTTTTTCCAAACTTGGCACAGTTGCTGACCTTGGTACAGCATACTAAATGGCCGATAGTTTAAAAAATCGGACAATAACCACGGCCACATCCCATATAACGGTAATTTAGAGATATACAAAATCTTCGATAAATCAATAAATATTAAAGCTAATTTATTCAAAATTGATGCTTGCAACAATTCTTTACCAAAAAATACGTTTATGGTACAATTTTGGAAAATGGGCGTGGCACCGCCCACTTATGATCACATATATGTATCTCGGTAACTGATCTACCAATTTGTACCAAACTCGGTATGGTTATTGTGCTTGCCACATAGAAGCTAAATGTCGAAAAATATTGAAATCGGACTAAAATTACGGCCGCTTTTCATATAACAATAAATTTAAGAAATGCTTGAAACTGCAATATTTCGAAATTTAAGGACGCTAATTTACTTCAAATTGATACACCCCGGCTTACCATCTAGCGGTAGATTTTGGAAAGGGGAAAAAACATTTATTTAATACTTGCGCCTGGTATTTAATGTTCGGCTCCGCCCGAACTTAGACTTTCTTACTTGTTTTACTTATTTTTGTACTGTTTATTTAAGTTTGAAAAACATCAATAAAATGGGAATGGTTTTAAATAAAATCTTATGCATGCATTTTGAAAAATAGCTGGCAAAAGAATTTAGGCAGTCAAATATATGAAAATGGGTCAAATGACCCCTGTCCGTCTTTATAGTGTATAGCTACGGTGACCATATTTATTGGAGCCGAATACGGGACAAAAAATAATTTTGCAACCTTTTTCAACAAAAACTAACAGATCTTAAAGCCTAAGAAACATCATCCTTATAGAAATGAAATTTTGGTGAAACATTGCAAAATTAATTTTTACAGTTTTTTGCACAAATTCGGAAATTTGTATTTATATGGTTTTTGTTAGGAAAATAGCTTTACTTTCATAAAAAAATAATAAACATTAAATAAATTAAAGCAAAATAGCCACACCTTGCTCAAAAGTTCGTGGCCTCATTTATATTTTGGTCACTGTATGTACATATTACTCGATTCGAATCACAGGCATTCAGATTAGAAAATAATAGCTACAGCGCTTTAAAAATGGGCTGTTTAGGCAACGAAATGCCGAACACTAATTACGGGACAAATATAGGACATGAAAAGGAATACAGAACATTTGGCGTCCCATATAAAATAAATAAATTACCATGAAAATGGGTCAAAAAAGAGAACTGTCAAGTATAATACAGGACGGATGGTCACCGTATGTATAGCTTTTCAATGTATCCTCGCCGTATATACTAGTTTCACAACCCACAAGAGTGTAGCTAAAGAGTAATCTAAAATATATGTATCATGTGCGCGACCACTCTTCTACGTCTACCTTATAATTTTTTTTTTATGTATACATTTTAGTGGGTCTATCTATTCTACTACTTCTGGTACTTACAAACATCAGACCAATGCTACAATACCACTATAGTTTAATGAAATCGTTACGAAATTTCTCCAGACCATATGGTTTGGGATGAAATTTCACAATTTGATGTTGGCAAATAAGCATTCGTAAACGGAAATTTAAACATTGATATTATAAATATTGAAAACATTTTTGAGTGTCCTATTTATTATTTACCGATTTCACTACTTTTCTTTGTCAACAAAAATGAAACAACCCTGCAAACTATATTTTCAGAGTATTCTGAATTATAGAGACATTTTAAAAAATTCGTTAAGATCTCATCTGATTTTTCGCCGAACTGTGCATACATACTTCATTTCTTTTACGAAATTTCGAAAGAAAACCGGTAAAGCAATGAAAATAGTGCTGCTTAGTGAACAATTTCTTGCAGAATTTATTTAGAATCTTCTTTATTTTTCGTACACAAATTTCTTTACGAGTTTGTGTCAACCACTTCATATAATTTTCTTTGAAGATTCGTAAAAAAATCGTTACAGAAATGAGATGCTCCTAAAGATTTCGTTAGGATTTCGGGAACTTTGGTACATATGCAGGGAATGTGTCAGTTACTCATACGCCACGTTGAAATGCAAGCGTACTGT
>NW_016178707.1:0-7691 GCF_001687245.7 Rhagoletis zephyria | reverse complement strand
TGATCCAGTACTCCATGAACTTACAGGACTTTACACGAACTTGCAGGAAAAATGTTTCCGTACTCCAAAATCCTGTTAATGAGAGCGACTTTTGGAGAGTTGTGTAGAGAATGAAGTTGCAAGATTTTACCCGAACTTTTTGTTCTGGTAAAATCATGAAAAGTGTCAAGCAATCACTGGTTGACGTTTTTACAGGAAAAATGGTTTTTTTTTTGTTCCCGTACTTTTTGTTGTTACTCACTTTTTACTCTCACTTCAGAGAGTAATTTTGCTGTTTGACAGTTTTACAGGATTTTTCACGAAAAGTATTGGATCAGAGCTAATAATAGTTGCGTTCCCCAACTTTTCTGGATTAAAACCTGTAAAACTGTCAAAAGGCAAAAGAAGCCAGAGAACCGAGTACGGGAACGCTTTCTGGTAAATTCCTGTAAATTCTTGAAACTTCTTGCGAGTTAGGGAACGCAACTAATATATCAATTTTGCCGCTACTCGACACTGCACTGATAAATGATGCAGACAATTGAATTTCGATTTCGCCTATTGAAGCTGAGTGAAAGTAACTTCAAAATGTGCACAAATGTAGAACGTTTTTGGGATCAAGTAAGTTTGATTAAAAACGGATTGGGTGAAGCGGCATTTGGAGAATTGTGTAATTTAGTTCATAACATGTTTAGTCTGCCTCACAGTTCCGCAGCAGCTGAGCGCAAATTTTTTGATTTAGCACTAAAGAAACGAAATTAAGAAACAAATTGTGATTTAAAGCTTTAAATAATATACTGTTAATAATATAAAATTATAATGCACTTTGGATCTAATATAAAAAAAGTCGTTATAAAAACTGAATTGGCACATTTTCTTGATGAAGAGAAATAAACTCCACTCAATTTCCCGATGTTATAAAAATTGGTAAATTTTTTACATGGTCCATTTTTGCTCCGAAAAATAAATTGGAAATGGCAACCGTGATATGAACATGTGTGAGCGCGCACTTCCTATGCTGGTGTTTGACAAAAACAAAAGTACAGATGTGCTTTTGGCCTGCTTACCTAAATGAAATGTTCCCTTTTTATACCCGAGTATAAGGGTACTATAACTTTGTTCACATAACGGTTGTTTGTAACAGGCAAAACGGTTCGAGATAAGTAGATTTAGACAAATGTATACATAAATGATCAGAATGAAAAAAGAAATCGATTAAGCCGTGACTGTCTGTCCGTCTGTGCACACGATAACACGAGTAAAAATTGAGATATGTATCTTAACGAAACTTGGTATGTGTACTTCTTTTCAGCGTAGGACGGTTAGTATTGAAAATGGGCAAAATCGGACGATAACCACACCTACCTCCAATATAACGGTTGTTTTCAGAAATACGAAAACTGCAATATTTTAGTAACTGCTGAAGATAACTCACTCAAAATTGATATTTAGTCATTTTTAGGAGAGAAATAAGTGTATTATAAATTTTTGGAAAATGGGCGCAGCCACGCCCTTCTTATGATTACATGTGTATATTTTGGGAACCGCTCCACCAATTTCTCCCAAACTTGGTGCGGTTGTTGGTCTTCTAACAATAATCACGCCCATATCCCATATAACGGTAATTTGGGGAAATACGAAACTTCGATAAATCAGCAAATACTGAAGCTAATTTAATCAAAATTGATGTTTGCAATAATTATTTAGCAAAAAATATGCTTATAATAAAATTTTGGAAAATGTGCGTGTCCCCGCCCGCTTATGAGCACCAGTAACCTTTCGATCAATTTGTATCAAACTCGGTATGATTATTGTGCTTGCCACATAGAGGCAAAACCTTGAAAATTATTGAAATCTGACTAAAATTACGCGCAAACAAATTATGTGCAAGGGCCATAGGTTTTTTTTTTAACAAAATATAACAAAAACTTTCTCCAGCTTCTGCTAAAACGTAATAAAAGCTCTGTGTACGTTTTTACATATTTTTACATATCTGTCAATTTTGCACACCGTGCTTTTAAAAATTTGATATTTGTTAATTGGAAGATTTTTGGCAATTAAAAGTTCCTTAAATGTAATATATTTATGATGAGAAGGTACTTTTGTTGTACGTACATATCTGTGTTCGTATGGAACAGTAGCTTATGTCGGCAAGCTGGCTTTAGTATAATGCGGCATTCCCAGCACACGATTGCGAATGGCTCACTGGCGCCGAGCCGTTGATAAACTTTTGGCAAATAAACGTGCATAAATATTTCCGATACCAGCAAGTCAATATTCTTATTAAGTCTAATCAAAAAATTTTTTGTCGTTTAAAGAATGAAGGGAATGCCGCATTATACTAAAGCCAGCTTGCCGACATAAGCTACTATTCCATACGAACACAGATATGTATGTCTATACGAACATACAGTGACGGGCAAAACTGTAACATGGTGTAACAATTTTTACTTCAGCCATCGCTGACTTTCCAAGTTCTAACGACTTTCATACTTTTGTTGTATATTCTTATTGGTACACCTGTACTTCCTCTCTCATAATGATTTGAATTCAATACAACAACAATAATAAAACCAGCACACAAAAATGTAAATTAATGCAAATGTTACAGTTTTGCACTCATATTTTTTAGAACTTTTTTTACAATTTTCACGGAAAAAAGAACTGTTAACACAATGTTCAGTACCCTTTTGTTTTTTTAGTTCCTGGATGCGATTTGGCATACCCTGTTTGTATATCTGTAAAACTTCTGGAGGTATATCCTCCCATATATCCTTAGTTTGCTTTCACAGCTCATGTATTCCACTGTACGGACTTGGATACTTAGTAAGCTGTGCTTTTAGTTGATTTCGCGAATTCTCGATGAGATTCATATCCGCTAATTGCGGAGGTCATTTCAAATTAGCAAAATTTTGCTTTTGTATCCAGTCCTTGCGAACATGAACACATGATGCGCTTAGGCTTAATTTGGGTCTTTGATCCAATACCATGCCCGGCCATCTGATTGAAAGAGATTAACTTAGTCTTGTCAGACAAACGAACCTTCAATTAAATCTTAAAAATGTGTTGTTTTTTTTGCATCTGTAAGCCCTAACATATCCCAATAGGCATCGGTCCGGTTTTCGTACGATCCGGCAAAATGCTACCACACTCGCACAAGTATTTTGATCAAAATGTTTTTTTTTCTTCTTTTATTATGCCTTTGCGCTCAATTTAGCAATTCTTCGCCTCGCTGTCTACTGATTGGCATTAAAGTTTAATACCGTAAGCGCTTCTGTAATAGTAGTTGCGTTTTTTTACTCATTGCCAGTAAAATCCAGTAAAAGTTTTTACGAATTTTCATGTTTTGGCGTTTTCGTACGCAAAAACTTGCGAAGTAGGGGAAATTGAGAGAGCGAAATATGACAGTTGAAGTTGCAAGTTTTTACTGGATTTTACTGGATAAATTTTTACTGAATTTGCCAGTACGAAAAACAGCTGATCGCATGTTTTTGGATGAAATTTAAACTAATAAGGAAACTGTTTGTGGGTTTTTATTGTTGAATTTTCCAATATAAACCTATTTAAATACAAAATATATTGTTTTATTAGGAAAAATTTTTTCTATGAGAGCGAATTCTTAGAAATAAAGTTACTGGAGAGTTGCTGGCAAGTTACTGGATAATTTGTAAAAAAAAAAAACACAACTAGTGTTTGCATCGCAACTTGCTGCTAAGCTCACAAGATATCGGACCGTAATATTTTTTGACAGACTTCCTTTTTCCCAGTCTTTACATTTTCAAATAGCAACCTCCACAATTGTTTGCCATTTTTATTACGGTCTTGCCTTTCCACAGTAAATCTATTATTTACATTTATGGTTCCTGATTAACCATATTATTTACTGGTGATCACTTCTTCAATAAATTACAATACAGAAAAAAGTCGTCTGACTTCCAACTAAGTAAAAGATAACTGTAAAATGCAAAACTGAGAGTGAGTGCAAAACTGTAACATTTGCCTTAATTCACATTTTTGTCCGCTGATTTTTTTTATTGTTGTTGTATTGACTTCAAATCGTTATGATAGAGGAAGTAGGGGTGTACCAACAAGAATATAGTTACAACAAAAGGATGAATGTCATTAGAACTACGAAATGTAGCGGTGGCTGAATAAAAAAGTGTTACACCACGTTACAGTTTTGCTCGTCACTGTATCTGTATTCGTATGGAATAGTAGCTTATGTCGGGAAGCTGGCTTTAGTATAATGCGGCATTCCTTTTATTCTTTAAACGACAAGGAATTTTTGATGAAACTTAATAGAAATATTGACTTGCTAGTATCGGAAATATTTATTGCACGTTTATTAGCCAAAAGTTCTTCAACGGCTTGGCACCAGTAAGTCATTTGCAATCGTATGCTGCGAATGCCGCATTATACTAAAGCCAGCCTTTCGACATAAGCTACTATTCCATACGAAAACAGATATACACATGCTATTGAATAATTTATTAAAACGCAATGACAAAGAATTACTTAACTGCGTACAAATAATATCCCTTCGTAGCGTAGGCCTGGCTCCTAATGGTTTGCATTTAATTATCCACGAATTTTACATTTATTCAAAACAAGCTTTATTAGCAATGGCCAAAGTATTTATACATATACATAGTGCAAAACGAAAAGTTTACGGACTGATAAAAATAAATTAACCAGAGGAAAAATAGAAACAAAAGAAAGCAAATTGCACGCACTTACTTTCTCTCTAGACTAAATTCCAAAAATTAATGCTCGTCCTCCCGTTTTTCTACTTTTCAAAGAACAACCAAACACAATTTTGTATTTAATATAAATCTAGAATTAGAACTTATTATATTTGCTAAAGTTTTCAGTCGCCACAGTTGTTTTGATGATCTTTGCCATCTATATGCTTATTCTTTTTGTTTGCCTTTTGATGTTCTTGTCCCCTTTGTTAACAAAGAGTTGCCAAAGCGAATTATGTTAGTGGAAGCTCTACACAGTTAACCAAGATTTACACGACTGTAAGATTTTAAAGATTTCAAAAATCTAGACTTAAATTTATAGTGGTATTTACAATACTACCTTACCGACATTAACTTAGCATTTCACTGCCAAATCATAGATTTCTGAAGAACAACACAGAAACATAAAAATGCAAAAATATTGCAAAAATTGCTTATGCAATATGCATCAAAACTTGCGGCTTAAGCTTGATATACAGTTCAATGCGAGCGTGAGCGTGAACGTTCACAAAGGCAAATTAACTGTCTTCGAAAAATCAAAGACAGTGACGAACACAATGAGAGTAGTGTGAATGAATTAGTGAAAAAGTGTGAATGTGTTGCTATTGTATTGGCAAAATTGTCCCATGTAAGCGCCGTGTAAATGAGCAGATGACCCCTGTCATTTTCGGGTAGGATCAGTGCAAAATTTATTTATTTATTAATTGACAGTCTTTAAGACCTATAAAAAATCTTGTCTAACCTGTGCCCATTTAGAATGAGAATACCATGAACCAAAAATACAAGATCACGCCAGCAAGCCAGTAGCCCGTTATAATCGCATTTAGGAAAACAGTTCGGCGATTTTGACATTAGCCGTTTGTTTACATTTGTTCGTTGCTTATAATTTGGTGGTGACTTTTTACTGGATTTCCTTCATTTTCGCTTATGACAACGTGTGTACACATAAGGTAAAGAATAATTTAACACAACGACATGGTTTATAGAAGAATTTGTATAATAAAAATGATAATTCATGCGTTCAAAAATTACGCCGTTTTCTTCGTTCTCTTCGTTCTTTACTTCTTCCAACAAAGATAGCGTCGAGATTTCGACAGCTAGAAAATTATTATTTTCTTTCTTTCGTTCGCGCGTGATCTTGTGTTTTTCGTCCGTGGGAGAATACCACAAAATCAGTTTCGTTCCTCAACTTTTCTGGATAAACTTGTAAAACTGTCAAAAAGCAAAATTTCTCTCAGATAGTGAAAAACCAAAAAGTACGGGAACGTTTTTTCGGGTAAAAACTGATATCGTATAGGCAATTAACTGTGCCCTAATCTTTGAAGCTCCTACAGCATAAATTAAGTTCTCTGGCTTTCGGTATCACGGCAATTTTATGTGTATAGCAACAATTGTCTAAAATTTTTGTATATGACAACACCGAATTTGCTGCAGTTTGACCAAACAAAATTAGTTTGCTGTGAGAGTCGCCAAACTTGCTCTCTCCGAGTTTGCTGCAACAACAATTGCACGCAGTTTGCCAAACAAAATTTCTGCATAACACCGACCTAAATTGCTCTGGCTTCTGGATATTGCGTACGCGAACACGGCTTATATTGCGATAGTGAAATGGATTTATCGATATTTGGTAAAAAATAAAATAAACCGACAGTAGTGGTACATCTCTGATTGTTGTTTGTTGTTTTTGGTTGTTTGTAAAGTAAAAGATGTTTTAGAGGAGTAAAGTGTTTATTAGTCCTATTTTTAATTATTTTTAATCAAAGATAATATGGAATTACAAAAGCCAAGTAAAACCAGTTTATTGAAGTTGATGATTTTGCGCGCTTGGCGCGAACGCTGGAATGTAGCCCTCTGGGGAATCAACATTAAACGGGTGAGCAACGAAATAACAAATTAAGTAGTAATTTCCAAGAGATAAAATATGTGTTTTAATGTTAGATTTTCGAGAAAACAATTGAAATATTTGTTCTTAACGTGATTTTGAAATTTCGAGTCCTAAAAATTTTAACTCAATAATNGGAATGTAGCCCTCTGGGGAATCAACATTAAACGGGTGAGCAACGAAATAAATTAAGTAGTAATTTCCAAGAGATAAAATATGTGTTTTAATGTTAGATTTTCGAGAAAACAATTGAAATATTTGTTCTTAACATGATTTTGAAATTTCGAGTTCCTAAAAATTTTAACTCAATAACNTTGTATACTGGTATATGTAGCTGTCTTCTTCGTTAGTTTTCCAATACCCTGGCATTTTCTACAAAGTTCCGGTTTGCTCCGATTGATTAGTTGTGGCGATTTACCGTTGCATGCTGGACATTTTTTCAGGAAGCGTAAATCAATGTTCTTTTTTAAGCCATGCGCAGCTTCCAAAAATGTAAGCTCCAATCGGGGCTCACCCGTCGTCATTTCGATTAGCTCTTAGATATGCAATATTATAAAATTATAATCTTATCTGTTTTACAGCATTTACCTTCTCGAGTTGTAGGCAGAACAACCTCACCCTTGCGATTGGGAACTGCTGTGCCCATGTTGTTGAATTTGTGAAGAAAGTTTTGTTCATCTTTTACCATGCCAAGTTGATCGTACTCCATACGTTTAGTTTCGTCAGTGAGAATGTGATAGGCATTTGAAATATCTTGAAAGCGTTTAGACTCATAGGGGGGTGAATTTCCTGGAAATTAGAGGTATTTCCATAAAAATTATACTATATTAAATGTTAGTTTAATACTAATTAAGATCGGATAATAAAAATAGGGAAACAGATCTATTGAACAGATCAAGTTGTTGGTTATTACTTAAAAGCAATACGTTTAGCACAACCAAACAAAGATCGAACTTAAGTTGAGAGACACTATGGACATAATTTTTCAAGGTTGCTACCTGCGTCTGGATGAAAGCGTTTTGCAAGTGCATAATAAGCCGCTTTTATTTGTTGCATTGTTGCGTACCGCTTTACACCAAGTATTTTGT
>NW_016178706.1:0-7691 GCF_001687245.7 Rhagoletis zephyria | reverse complement strand
TTATTTCGTATGCACAGTTTCCATATGCACAATTTCAGGGTGCCAAAAGCAAGGCATAAATTTCTGACATTTTAAAAACTGGACATAAATTTTTGGTTATTTTTTAATTTTACAAAACAAAAACAAGACATAAATTTTTGTCATGACCTGTATTTTTTTGTTAACACCTGTACACAAATTTTTAGTTATGTCAAAACTGAAGAAAAATGTTTGGTCGCTTTATAAAAGCTATTCGTCTTTTACGCATTAAAGCCCTTCCTACAGTTCTCAGCTCGCAAAAAGACTCACATTTTTGGCAAAATGGTCCCATTCCAACAGAATTTTCTCAGAGCCACAAAAAAATTAAAACTGTCTGGGCTTCCGCTTTGACGCCGCTTTCTCTACTTGCTATACGCATCCACTTTATCGAAAGTACTGCTACGTAATCAAAGCAATTTTATGCACTGAATGCGGATACATTTTATTAAAACGAAAAAACCGTAGTATACTAAGAGATACAGAAGCAGATAACTAGTATTGTACAAAATAATAAAAAAATATATATATTCAAAAACTATTTCGCAATAGTCTCCTCGATCCACTGCCGATAAGCTCCAACACGTGTATAAATGCCACGCGTCCTCGTGTGTCCACAATTGCCAGTGCCAAACGAAACCAAACCAATCAAATGATAAGCCACTTTGCCATTCTCTGTCTCCAGTAGCATAAGTGGCCCACCAGAATCTCCATGACAAGAATCGGTACCAATTCCAGCCGCGCATATTTGCTTATCACCAATTGTAATTCGACCACGCAAGTTATTTAAACCACACTGAGTGGCAGTCATGACTGTGACAATTGTTTTTAATTTGATTTCACTATGTGCGCTCCTTTCAGTTGCTCCCCAACCGACAATTTCCGCTGCGGCACCTTCATATCTCGCCGCTTGCTGACTCGCCGTCAAAGGTAGGCATATGGGGCTTATAAAATCTGTATAATCCACGCTTTCTGCTAGACGCAACAAAGCTATATCATTTACTTTAGAACCGCTGCTGTATTGCGGATGAATTGTTGTTGTCTGCACATCGATATCACGATGCGCTGGCGCACAAAATGTATTGCCATTATTGTCATATTCACAGTCCTGCTCCGTTCTGGTATTCCATTCACCCAAACGCACACCAGTGAGATGCCAATCTCTCGGCAGATCACGTTCGGCTATACAATGCGCTGCGGTGAGTATGAAATTTGTGTTAATGAGAGAACCGCCGCATAGAAAATCTATGTCGTCATCGCCTGCAAAGTTATAGTTAAGGAGTTTGGAGATTTTTTTCTTTTGTAAAGTTTAGCAGTGCCTACTATTGGTATACAGCAGCAGTGCTGTCCAGGGATATTCGTCGATACTGGTTTCATTACCACCAAATATACGATTTCCAATATTAGCTCTGCCACACGCTGGCGGGGACGGTAAGCTCATTGGATTTGCCGGTGCAACTGTGTAGTTTTTCTGAAAAGTGTATATTGTTAGAAAGTCACCGAATTATTTATCTAAAATTGAACTGAATATGTAACTAACTAGATCTCTGTTCACCAAACATGTATTATAAAAAATTCACACAGTTTCTGCTTGTGCGCTGGCTTTGAGACCCGCCACGTAAAATTAACTCCTAATGTGAAATAAGAAAAAGCTTCGGATTAGACCCCCTTATTTTCGTAACGATGATGGCGAACGTTTAAAAGATAATCATCCGCAATATCTGGACGTTCACAATTTTGATTTCAGGGTGGAAGAGGCATGATATTTGGTCCTACTTTCAGAAAATTCGGTATCCACTACGAAACGTCCGACAGCAGATTTATACTGATCGACTTGGTCGTGCTAGCCTATAGCACTAGGTTTCAGTATAAAAGAACTCAAGGTGGCTCCAAATCAAAAGACGGCAAACGAAGTAGACGATGTTGTGATAGACGGATGGAACGTTTTCAGTATTCTAGACGTACGTGCGATCTAAACGCTAAACAGCGATTAGGGCAACTATCTTTTTACGGCTATGGCATATTCACCTGCCCTCACTGCTCGCAGAGAGCGCTTTTCAACAAACTAACATATCGTTACCTTAATATAGAAAGGCCCTAACTCATATAGTTTCTGAAATGCAAAAAAGCCGTAACTGACTGAAATTTTTTATTGCTTAAAATGATTTGGGGACACATAATTCCATGAAATAAATCATAATCAATCAAAACGGGAATTTGGGATTTTTACTTAGTTACGGCTTTTTGTATTTCAGCGACGATGTGAGATAGGGCCTTTCTATATTAAGGCAACGATATGTATGTGAATAAGTATCCACACTTCCTTCCTGACGAGTCATGTTGTGATCCGGCGAAAATCAAGCTATGTAATACCGATATAGAAGAGGAAAGCAGGAAGTATTTTCTGTGATAAAAAGAGATAGTGGTCGAAATACCTGACTGCGAAGAGCCAGAAATGCTGGCCCATAGAAAGAATGACCGAAAATTGTATCACAAAATTATACCATCCGATTGGAATTCAACCAATCCCCAGAGATACATATATGCCAACCACCTCGGGTTCAACCTTCTGAACTGAACCGCCAAGTCTGCAAGGAACATTCGCGAGAGAAGGATCAACACACAACGCCATCGACAAAGGGACGATATCGGCAGTACGAAAAGAATATGCCTATCTGCCGCGATTCGCGAATTTGGTATCCACGCAAAACCAGTGCGGCTTCCTCAAGCGCCATTCGATGCCAAACGGCTCAATTGGACTCAGATCACTTAGACAATTACAGCGCTAAAAAAGAAGAGGAAGAATTAGACTTCAAAACTACGGCGATTTTTAACCAAAGTAATGTGCTGGAGATTTAAAATTGTGATGAGGTGTGGTGAGGACTAGTTACATCGTAAATATAGAAAAATTTTATTGCATTAATTATAAACGATCCATACCTTATCAATGATATTTTCTGTGACAATTTCATTTGGTCCTTCCTCTGTAGCATTGATGATTGCAAAATTAGGAGACATACTCCCCGCTTCCATTGTTATGCCTACGAAACTATCATCAGCTTTTGATAGGGGACAGCACACCTGGCGGCAGAATAGGTCAGTTATTAAAAATAAATCAACTTTTTAATAGTTTAGTCATTCACCAAAACATTTCTGTTAGCATATCCGCATTTACTGTGTATTAAGAAAGTAGTTTCTTCGTGTGTTCTGTTATATTTTCTAACCAAATCAAGCAAAAATTTGCAACCTCCAATCGGTATGCATTCTCCTGGAGTGCCGCTTGGTGTTTGGCACAATGGCGGTGAGGAAATTACTAAAAGATTTGTGAGAAAGTAAAACATTGGTTGCACTAAATACAAAGAAATTATTCCAAGTCAAAAAAAGTGCGAAATCTTGTACATGATATAGCTGGGCGATAACAGACTACCAAATATTAGATATCGATGACTGAGTGGAAGATCGATATATCACGACAGCCAGTTCGAAAACGCCCTATCTCAGAAAACTTTTCAAGAACGCCCTAATTCAGAATTTAATTTAAAAACGCCCTATTTTAGATTTTTATTGAAAAACTCCCTCTCTCAGAATTTGGCTGGAGAACGCCCTATCTCAAACGAAAATACATTGAAAATGTTCGGAGATTTTTCGGACGTTTTTGAATTGGCAGATGAGATAGGGCGTTTTTAAATAAAATTCTAAAATAGGACGTTCTTCAACCAAATTCTGATTAGGGCGTTGTTGAAAAAGTTTCTGAGATAGCGTTTTCAAACTTGCTGCAGAGATAGGTCGATCTTCGACTCAGCCATCGATGTGCGACTATCAGGCAAAGCCATCATATTTGATAGGCCATAACGATAGATGTTGCTTACCTGTCGCGATTGTCGTGGCCGTCGGCTGGATTTCTGATACAGTTGGGTGTACCGGACAACAAGCCTTAAGAATTTGTTTAGCCATGCATGTTTACACGTTAAAATTGATACAAATTATCTAATGCGAAAATTGTATGAGCTTACCATAAAATCTCCATTTACATATCCGCATTGACTCTTTTGCAGAAAGCTTGTTTCATTGATGTTCTCGTTGATTTCCGAACCAGATTCATTAAGACGCTGCAACTCTTAATGGGTTTACATAATCCAAGAACAGAGTTTGGTGTCTGGCAGGTACTATCTACAAGTTGCAGGAGAGAAGAAGGAAACCCTTTCACTTGCATAAAAAAAAAAATGTATCAAAATAAATTTTATAGGCATAAATTATGAAATTATAAAATTTCGGTAGACTTAGTTATGATAATATGAGAGATACCAATCCATCTAAGTTTAGCTTAAAATGGTTTCAGGGAGACGCCGCGTGAACGTAAATTTTCCGGGATACTCTACGGTCGGTTTTTAATATTTCCAACGCTAATTTTGACTACTTTAATGCATTTTAAAGTAGTCAAAATCAAATACGGAGTCGGACAATCGACTTGCTGCTTGCACACAACTCAAACCGAACATTCGAAAGCATATTTACATGTCTGGCTGTAGCTGAGCGTGCAGATATGCCTGCTGTTACTTGTTAGCTTCCAGAAGGTCCGGGTTCGAATCTAGTGAGAGGCATCATGTTAAAGTGATTATAAAAAATTTCGTTTTGTGTATCCGAACTATGAAAAAGCATCTGTGAATTGCAAAACGAAAGCGTATTTAAACGAAACATACCGACTTTGAAGCGTTTTAAGCCAAATGCATTTTAAAGTAGTTGAAATCAAATGCAGAGTCGGATAATTGACTGCTTCCTAGGACATCGCCATATTAAAGTAAACAGTTCGTTCCAAAGAAGAAAGTCAGATCTTCAATTAGTTGTGGTGGGTAAAAAACTGGTATGCAGAGCGGTGAAATATCCAAACCAAGCCCAATGCTCTCAAACAAATGCTTTCTAAGGCATGTTTACGTTATGAAAATCGTATCTGTATAGCCGGTGCCACGCACCTTGATATGTCTAAATCATTCTTAGCCTATGACCGTTCTTGGGATGCCTGCAGTAGGTATGCCAAATTTATTTATGATCGGTTTAGGACGAAACATACATAGTACAGTCAGATCAAAATCTAATTTTATACGAAAGAAAATGCGCAGCACCCTCCGGAAAAAAATTCGAGATAATCAACGGTCATTTTAAGAGTTGCTCTTTGTTTTACTAACATTGGATGGGCTACAAAACTGCGTACTCGAATTTTTTTTTAAGATTTTGAGTAAAAAGTTTGAAATTTTGATGAAATTTTTTTGAATTTTTATGAATTTTAAATAAAGTGGGAAATTTTGCTTTAGGCGAGTGTGAGGAGGAGACGCGTACCTATAAACGAAAGAGTAACTTCAAGTCATTATTCTACTGAACCAATTACTATCCCGAATGAGGCCGACGCGATCCAACAGTTGCACCTCCGCTATCTCGGCCAGACTGTCGAAGAAGCGTGAACCCAAGTGCTCGAGGCGCTTCGTCTGTAGACCTGGATATCGATATAGAAAGTGGTAAATTGACTCTTCCTCATTCTCATCATGGCAATTGAGGTACATACACACATACACACGTATTTATATGATTTGTGATAACAGCCGTTTACTGAAGTTGCCTTTAACTTTAAAGCTCACGTTATATATAAAGTTATGATTAAAAATGCAGCTATATCTAAAGTTAAGCATTTCCATTATCGGGTTTTGACATATGTACTATGTTTCTTGGTTGTAAACCAATTTAAAACTGATAATAAAGAGCTTTACTTTAGATACAATCACAAATTTTAATGCAACCTTTAAATATAAAGTGAGCTTTAAAGTTACAGGTTACTTGAGAAAACGGCATACGGATTTTCATACAGGTTTCAGTGCCATAGTAAGGACTTCTTAGACATCGGCTAAAAAAAAAATACCTAAAAAGTCAAATTTACTTACAAGTAGGTTTTGGAGATACTCGATTTTCCTCTTTTAAACAGCAAACCTAGAAAAATTATTATATTATAAAATAAGAAATTTAAGTTTCTGATTTAAAATTCTTACGTAGTGTATATTATTGGCAACGCCACATTTTCGTCTTCTNATTATAAAATAAGAAATTTAAGTTTCTGATTTAAAATTCTTACGTAGTGTATATTATTGGCAACGCCACATTTTCGCCTTCTGATAAAAAGTATGTCTGCTAATTGTAGATCTGGTTTCAAAGCAATTTTTAATAAGCTATCACAATTCTGCAAAGGAATGCAGTCACCATATGTTCCCTCATATGTTCGGCAGGCACTTTCTATAGCATCTATGAGTTAGACGTTCGAATAAATATTTATATTGAAAGTAAATGACTAAAAATAAAATTCTCTACCGCTACTTACAACCAGCGATCTCAGTGGAGATAAGAAAACCGCTCAACATTAAAATCGCTCTAAGTTCCATTGTTTATTGAATCGAATTTACAATTAAATTAAAACTATAGAATTCTAGCAGTGACTACCTCTCCCTACAACGATCACTAGCGAACTGTTTTGAGTTATTTTCTGCAGTGAAAATAAAATCACTTTCTTCGTTTTGTATGCAAAAGAGGAAATTTCTCTGCAATCAGTGAAATGCCTAGTAGATGCATATGTTTTTCATCCAGAAATTTTTATAAAATAAAGGGTGGTTCAACAGCGTGTATAGGTTTGATTTATATAAAAATCAATATACTCCAGATAGTAGGGGCCTATTTTTGGTTTTCTCTCAGACCTCGGGATCTATTTTAAAGAACTCTGAAATTTCAAAGATATGATTATTAATGGACTAATTCAAAATGGAAAATTCAAAATATTCAAAAAAAAATAAAAAATAAATTTGAATAACCACATGTGGGTATTACATACATGAGAAAATTCTGCAGAATTGAAAAGGATAAAGTTTTTGTGCACAAGGACGGAAAATTATTGAAAATGTGCTCTTAAAATTTGTATTATTTAACATCTTTGATAGTTTGAAATATTTATTTTTGAAAATATTACATGTTAAAGACTAATATATACACTCCTTTTCAATACATATTCGACATTCGACCTTGCAATCCCAAACATTTTAATTTTTCTAAATTCCACAGAATATCTTCATGTGTTTTAAATTTTTTTTGTTTTTTGTCGCACGGTGAAATATAGAGCCTAGAAAAGTGTGCAAATAAAATATTTACCCTGTGGGAAAATCTATAGTTCTGAACTGGTGCGCTTCTAACACATTTAGACCCAGTACTGGTTCGCGATAAATCTCTTTTGCATACAAACAACTGGCGAGTTTAACATGGCGATGCCCTAGGAAGTGTCAATTGCCCCCGCTGCACCCACCCATATATCGATAGTTCCGAACTAGCCCTAAAATCTATCGTTCCGTGCCAGTTCTAAATTCGTTACCTTATATATAGATTTCTAATGAAAAAAGTGAAATGAAATAGTTTTTTAAAAGTACAATACGCTGATTTTGAACTGGTGTGGATCTATGTGCTTACTATCGGTCTGGGTCGTTTTTGGCGTTAAAGATCTAGTACGGAACTAGAAATTTGATTCACAAGTTCGCGGTTTCCCGTTAGGGTAAGTAACAACTAACAATATGCATAATAAGAATAATCTGTGTTCCCACTTTGGACAATGTAACGGGTGATTTTTTTGAGGTTAGGATTTTCATGCATTAGTA
>NW_016178704.1:0-7693 GCF_001687245.7 Rhagoletis zephyria | reverse complement strand
TGTTGTTGCATGTAATACCTGCTACTGCTGCTGCCATCGCTACTTCTGCTACCGTTGTTACGACCACTTGAAAGTGCAAGTGGAAATACGACTTGCAACATGGCAAAGCACAACAACGCGATTTAGTTAAAGGCTATGCCGAGTTTGGCCAAAGCGCGCTAAACCAACAGCAGCTGACAGTGAAAAACTAAAACCATAATACATATGTAATAATAGGAGCTGGGCCAAATGCAATTGCAAGTGAAGTGGTCAACAGCGACCAGCCAGCCACTAGCATAGTTGCAAAGTAAACCGGTTTGTGGCGTTTGCCTTTGCGCCTGCGCACCAAAACTACCTACTAATATCACTAATGCATCGCCGCTCGCCGCTCGCCGCTCGCCACTCGTCGCTCCAGTAAAACTTAAGTCGTTTTGCCATTTACAGCAAAAGTGCACACATTACTCGCTTTTATTGCTTTGTTTTGCGGCTTTGGCGTGGTGTGTATTCACGTTTATTAAGCTGGTTATTTTATTATTCTCGTTGCTTTTCGCGATTTTTGTGTTTTTTTTTTGCATGTAGCCCCGGCTGTTGATGACGTTTTGCGCAAACTGACTTTAACATAACATTTGCATTTTTTAATTCTTTCTGTGCATTACTTTTTTCTGCCTCAACTGCCAACCTGTTTATTTGCCATATTATTATGGCTGGTTTGTATTAAATTGCAAGAAGTATTTATAATGAATAAAAATATTTACAGATTTTCATACATATGTATGCATATCTGTGTTCGTATGGAAAAGTAGCTTATGTCGAAAGGCTGGCTTTAGTATAAATCGGCATTCGCAGCATACGATTGCGAATGACTTACGGGCGCTAAGCCGTTAACCAACTTTTAGCAAATAAACGTGCAAGAAATAGTTCCGATACTAGCAAGTCAATATTCTTTTTAAGTCTGATCAAAAAATTCCTTTCGTTTAAAAAATAAAGGGAATGCCGCATTATACTAAAGCCGGCCTTTCGACATAAGCTACTTTTCCATACGAACACAGATATATGAGCAAATACTCATTCCAGCATCTTATGCATCTCAAGTGGCTACATTCATACCCCACTGCATCTAATTTTACTCACAAGTCAAAGTGTCAAATCAGTGGGCAAGACAAGTGGTTTGAGCTGCAGAGGCGTGAAATACCATAATCACTGAGATAAAAAAAAAAAAACATAATGAAAGAAGTGATTTGGTTTTGATTTTGATTAGCCTAATTTGTCGTTGTTTCCAGCTAATTGAATATTTGAATTTGGCCATTTTCTTTAGTTCAGCTTCATTAGTCAGGTGGTCAGCCATGAAATTCGTAAATTAAAAGCAAAGCTTTAATGAATAATTGAAAGTCAATACGTAGGCATATACATACATATATACCCAGTTATATAGCTAAGTATGTACACATGTACATGTATGTGTTTAAATTTGCATGTACTCGTATATATATAGTTAGGGATTGGATAGAACTTCCGTTATCGTCAGACACCAAAAGCAATTGTCTAGCTGGTAATGGTAAGTGTCAAACTTTGGCTGTACATATATACATTTCTTAATATTTTTTTTTTAATTTTTTTATAAAAGTAATTAAATGAGTTCTCATGCCTCAGTTAAAAGCCTATAAAAGTAGATTTACTTATTTCCCTTCAAGCTCAGTAAAATGGGCGTATTTTGCATTTAACGTAAAAAAGTGTTTAAACACAAATTTGTAGAGAATTGACTTTCCCGCATTAAACATGGGTCCAGCCGCTTGGGAAGAGCTCAGTGATATAAACACCCCCAGAAGATTACCGGCGTTGTCAAACTGATCCGCCATTTGAATTTTTTAAGTCGTGATTTCAAATTCGTAATCGAAGACCTTAAGAACCCACTGGGAAAACGTAATGTATAGTAAACGAAAAAATAATCAATAAAAAAGCCGTTTTGTATTACCAGTAATGCAAAGTAGAATTTTTAAAATCATGTTCTAGGTTCGTAATCAGCAACCTTAAAAATATAAGAACCTGCGTTACTTTCTCTATTTTAGTGTTGTGGAACAAAAGTTGTAAAGCAAAATCTGATTTACGGTTAGTTTAAACGCCATATTTGAGACGCCACGCACCTTTTTTGAAAAACCCACTCTGTTTTCAATGGCGATGATTTTAATACCTCACTCTTTGTAATCCCTCCTATATAGTTTTAGACATCGGAGTGTACCGGTTGACGTTATATGAAGATGAATTTTACGCCGCTTCCCTTACATCGCAATGTTTGGCATGTTCCCGGCCGTGATCTAAGCGTCGTACAAAAAAAAACTGTGCGTATACAAGTTGTGGAGAATACCGCAGGCTTGTGCTCTGAGTTATGGCAAGAAAGCGCGCACACCTTGGTGGCATGAGAACCTTAAAGGCCCTACACACGCATTGATTTATCGGCCAACCAGTTGATCAACCTACTTAATGAAATTCACTGCAAACGCACTAACCAGTTGGTCGATCCTATAGCTAGAAAATAATACAGGTAGTGACCTGCATTTCCTGCATTCCCACGACAGTTGTGTCCGGACCGTAACCGGAACGACCCAATTTTATATCTGGCCAAGGACTGTCACTCTAGCAGCACTCCCCAAAAATTGTTTGGGGAAACTGTATGCTGTTACAACAACAACCAGAAATTTCCAGTGTGAATTCCCAGTAACATATGTATGTATATAGACAATGGAAACTAACATCAGAAAGTGGGTGACTATTTGGCCCAACCACAACTGTGAGGCTTTCAGTGGCTGCAAAACTAATGTTGCCTTCAAACTGTGAAGTATTTGCTTCCACGGGGAAGATAGAGCTGCAGACAAGTGGTCGGATTGATGACTGGCAACTTCTCGCGGAACAAACACCCGACTGCATTGAAGACGACTTATTTGTAAATACTATAGCTTCAAAAAAAGATAAAAATAAATATGAAAACAGGAAATTTTTAATGACTATACACTTTTGAGCTGTCTTTATTGTGAAGCAGAATATGAGACTACAAAGTTTTTTGCCAGTTATGAAGATTCTTTTGGTTTAAAAGATTGACGCAACAGTAATCGACTTCGGACGTCAGTTAGAAACTTAGAAGAAGAATTGCTTTAAGTTTAGTAGCATCTTTATTCGTGACATTCCATGGTAAAAGTCCTTACTTAACTTTAATTGAGCGAACTGTGTCAATGGTCGTGCATACAATGATCTATGTACCTTCAACTTAAATTTTAATTTTTTTGAATTATTAAATGATACATATATATGCGCATGAGTGTCGCTTATCATGCGAAATGTCAGGTGGGCCATGAAATTTGGCTTGCGGCCGCATTTAGTCATCAACTTCAACGTCAGTTGGAGGCAACAGAGCAAATAGGAAACAGCAGACGTCGGCCGCAACTAAGCATCCTCGGGCAGAGCGAATCCACTAAAATAATCATTGCACACACATCAACATAATCAACAGCGCCATTATCAGTGCGCCACCAGCTGTGCTGCACAAGCATGTGTGCATTTAAGTAAATTCAAGCATACATATGTATGTGTGTACGTACCCTGCAGGGAAACCGCCGACTAATGAATCAAATTTCTAGTTCCGTACTAGGTCTTTATCGCCAAAAAGGAACTAGATCCCCACCAGTCCAAAATCGGCGAAAAGTGGTACTTTGAAAACACTAATTTTTTTGAGTTTTTTTTTCACTAGAAATCTATATTTAAAGTGACGAATTTAGAAATGTTTCGGAACTATAGAAAACGAACTAGATCTTATTTGTCGAATTTAGAGCTAGTTCGGAACTATGGAATAAGGGATGCAGCGGGGGGCTTGTTTACTTTCGTGTTTCGTTTCGTGTTTTTTGGTGTTCGGCGGCTTTTTCGTTCAAATACGCTTCTATTCTGCGCTTCGCAGATGCTTTTTCATAGCTAGGTAATACAAAACTAAAATTTGTGTTAACATTTCAACATCTTGGGACCGTCTGGAATCTAAGAAACAACAGCGAGCACCTCTGCAAACTCAGCTACAGCTAAAGGTATGTAAACGTACATTTCTTACAATCATTCACACAAATTTAATTTCAAATTAAAACACACATTTCTTCCAAAATAACTTAAAATAATCGCACACACGGAAGAACCAAAAATATTGAAAAATCATGATACTTTTTGTCTTTCGTCTGTCGATTTTAGAACTGGTTCGCAACTATAGAATTTAGGACTAGTTCGGAACTATCGAAAAAGGGATGCAGCGGGGGGCAATTGACACTTCCTAGGACATCGCCATGTTAAATTCGCCAGTTGCTTGCATGCAAAAGAGATTTATCGCGAACCAGTACTACAGGTCTAGATGTACTAGAAGCGCACCAGTTCAGAACTAGAGATTTTCCCCACAGGGTATAATATGTACGCATAGTCAGACATCATACATATAAGTAAGTCATCTACATATGTTTGCATGTGTGCGCGTAAGTTGTGCGGTCTTCACCTGAGCAATTGTGGCACGTGACACATTCGAGCGCATCATGAATATGAAAGTGTTGCTGATACTGCCGGTGACTAACAACGTTGGAAATGTCTGCTGTCATTCCTGGAAATCCTATAGGATTTTCACCGACATTTTTGTTATCAAGCTGTTAGGTGGCTGTTTGTTGAACTTACGCCAGCCATCTAGCCATCTAGCCATCCAGCCAAACCAAAGTGTTTGCCGACGCCATATTTGGAAGCGGTTACATGCTTATGATGGTACGTGTAAATACACAAAGGTTGCACGTGGCATGAGTGCCACTATGACAATGCCGCAAAGTTAAAAACAAGTCAAGTTGGAAACAATTTGTGTATGTATGTAAGACTGGTATACATACATACATACATATGTATGTATATGTATGGTGCCATGTGAATTTTCTACCCGACTAACAGCTGCAGCAGTCAAGCATAAGTAGCAAAACTATTTTGAACTACAAAATTCGTTTTTTCCCCGCCGCGTACCTTTTTTTTTTGCTTTGTGTACTTTTCTAAAATCACTGCCGCAGTTTCATAAAAATTGCTGAAATGTGAAGAGTTTTAGGGGATTACCTACAGTTTTTTATTTCTTCTATTTTTGGTTAAAATTTTTCGCTGAGTTGTTAAGTGCTTTCGCCGGCAGGGTTTTTTTTTTACACTTTTAGTCCTTTTATAACTTGCGAATTGAAATTTTTAAGGCTTGTGAAAAATCCTCTTGACTTCACAGTTAAGCAAGTGGTTGAGCGATAGAATGGAATATGCTTATCATCGGCCATCGGGTGCGTTGATTGCAATTTGAAAGTGCAGGAGTCGTTAGGGAGTTCTACGAATATGTGACCCACTTAGGAACAGAAGTTTAGGCGCTGGAAATGACACAGCAACTTTTAAAAATTCATATTTTTTATTTTTATTTTTTTTTGTAGAACTAACAAAAAGTAACGCATGTAAAACACAACAGTCAAATTATATGCCGTTCATTGTATCGTTTTCTTGTTACTTTTAATCTGGCGCAACAGTTTTCGGTAGGTTAAAGAGCTTTGATATTCGTCTCTCAACACAACGTTGCCAAAAGCTTCATAACTAATCCTTGCAAAGGCGGTGCAGTAGCACAATAAGTATTCCGGTGTGCCGTTTCAACCATTCCCAGATAGAAAGGGCAAGTGGAATCGTCGTTTATAGCAATCGCAAAAGTTGTCCGCAATCACATCTGCTCAATGAGTGCAGAAACCTAGCTAGACCATGCCAGTTTTACCCATCCCTTGCCTCTCGACACCTCATTGTCGAGCGAAATATTTTCCCAGTCTCGGACGGCAGCTCAGATGAGCGAAAGCGGAAAAGCTTTAATAAGTTGCGAACCAAGATATACCTGATATGAACCCGCTCTTAGTAAATGATCAGATACTCTCGAGTGTTGTGGTAAAATGACTAAAACAAGTTCCTTAAGTTTGCCAAAGTTAAGCCGAGAGTTGCTTTGCCGAACTAATTCGGAAGTAGCTAGAGGTTTTTTCGACTCTTAAAAGGTACCGATTTTTCAAATGCAGTCCGTAATTTTGAGAACTGAATATACCGCTGAAATTAAGATTTTTTTGTATTCTCATTTTTTATTTGAGATTAATGTTACACTTTAGCAGCGATATATGTATCTATAGTATGTATAGAAATCAAAATGCATAAAAGCTAGTCAAAATGGCAAAAGTAACTTGCTATTACAATTAAATTTTCAAAGCGACAATTTCTCATATTTGCAACAAAGTCATTTTCAATTTTAAATCTAATCATAACTCCGTAATTTGATTAAACGTTCTGTTATGTTTCTTTTTCGTATAAGTTGCACAACGCAAAATACATAAATTAAAGTGAAAATAAGCGAAAAGAAAATATTATATTTGCATGCAACAAACAACTGACCTATAAAAACAAACGATTTAAAATGCAAATGTGGAAAAACCTAAGCAAATAACTACAACAAAAGCAAATGTTCAATTAAAATGTAAATAATCTCACACCGCAAAAAGCTGAAATAATAAAAAAAAATAAATAAATAAAAAATAGTAGACCGTCTGCTTCTGGTTGCCTTCATTTGCAACACTTTCTCATCTCGCCCGGCAATAGCTCTTATCCTGCTGCATAGCTGAACAAAGCGGTCGCTGTTGGCGTAAACAAGCTTCGAATGCAGACGCTTGTGTCTAGATGCAGCCATAATAAATTATTTGCAAGTTAGTGCGGACGCCACAAATGCAGCTAAATAATGCTACTTTGCAGCAATACAAGGTAAGCTTATTCTCAACGGTTCACTGCATACATACATACCCATCGCACAATAGAGACAATAAGTAGTAGAGTAGTGTTCGCTTTATAACGACCCACCTTGCAACTTATTGATTCTGCTACTTTTTCTGCAATTTTCTTTATTTGTAAATAAGTGCTTAACGTTTTTATTTATACCGCGGCATTATTCTCCCTTTGTGTTAAGTTAAGTTCTGTACTTTACTACTATCAGCCGAGCCATATGGAAATTAAAGGAAGCTAGACTGAATTAAATAAGTGGAAAGAATAAACATGAAGATTTAAAATATGGGAAGGGAGCTGCCTTTTTACTGATATCATAATAAAATTTCTTAAAAATCGACTCAGAGATATTGCGGAGTGTAAAAAGAGATGTCAATATGGACTCAAAGTAAAAGTTCCACCTTTCATTTTCGCTTCGGACAGGTGGAGAAATGTATGTCCTGTTTTAAAAACAATGGACTTCGGGTCAGTTCAACCCACATCCGGCTAAAACAGCAAGACGGTAATACGACCAAAAGAGCATCCGCGACTTGGTGATTACTATTTTTCGTAAATTTTAGAGGTCATTTACAGGTGGAAAAAGGCATTTCCGAGAAACAAATTTCATAATCCGAATCTGTACTAAAAACATGTATGTTTAACCCCCTTCCGGTCGAAACCTTAAGACGATAATACCACCAAAATACGGAGCATTCCTGATTTCGCAGTTCATATTTTTGTGTTTTCCAAAAAAAAAAACCATTCCCTCCATTTTAGGATTCGATTCCCTTTATTACCCAAATTAAAATCGGGTTTTAATATGGCTTGATGGGAAAACTGGGATGATTTAATAGCGAGTCAAAACACAGCACGCAGGATAACTTCTAGTTGGCTGCTACGAACGTGGACACCC
>NW_016178703.1:0-7694 GCF_001687245.7 Rhagoletis zephyria | reverse complement strand
CCACCTATTTGGCAAATATGTACATACATTTCGCCCTTTGAAAACTTTGCGAAGCGTGGCAGCATCAATAAAACAAAAATTAAATAAAAATGCACGCAAAGCAAATGTGGAGACATGAAAACCAAGTACGAGTATGTATGTATTTATGTACATATGTATGTCTGTTGCAATGCATACCTGATATCGATAAATAAGCAATTATTGCATGCGAAAAAGCAAAAACAAAAAATAGTCAGGAATATATTTAAACCGATAAGCATTTGAAGCAAAGTGAGAGGCAGAGTGCTGGTCGGAAATTATAGGCAATGCAAACTGTCAACACATTTGCAAATGCAAATCCAAATGCGATTAAGCTAAAATATTGCAGAGAACTTATGGAAAAAGCTTAAAAATTGTGCAAATATGCTTACATATCATAAGCATACATACATACATACATTTGTATGTTTATAGAATAAAATGCATTGCAAAAACAACAAAAAAACTAAATAATTACTTAGAATAAATCGCGCTTTAGCTTTGCAATAAAAATCTGAGCTCATCTGTGCAATCTACGCACATTCGCACACATTTCCGCATATTTTTAAGCAAATTTTCGCAAATTTTATATGCACGATTAATGCTTGATACATATGTGGATATGCGCGTAAAATCATTTATTTCTCTTTATAAGCAAATAAATTTGAAATATGCATTTTCTCATTTTCATAAACTCGCCAGCGATTTACTATATTTTTATTGAAACTAATAAAGCGCTAATTGATGTTGAGTATATTTACGGTGACCAGATTTTTGTGGACAGAAATCGGGACATTTCTAAGGCATCGAATCCGAACATACAATTTTGTTTTTAAAATAAAAGGACATAACATCTCTTTATACAATTTTATTTAAAAAAAAAAAGAAAAAAAAATGTCAAACTGGTCGCAAAAATGTATACACACAGAATATACGGTGGCGAGAATGTAAATAGGGAAAAAACATTTTAGCAAGCTTTGGCTACTTTTCTTTGTTTAAAAAATGTTTATTATTTTTTTTATGAAAATATAGCTTACCATCTAAAAAATACCAAATAAATCAAAATTTCAAACTTTGTAGAACATTTATAAAAATTCGACGAATTATAAAAAATTTTGATCAAAATTTTAAACATTTTTATCAGATTTGTTTTGAGTATGCAGTTTTGTAGCTCACAAAGTTTTAGTATAGCAAAGTTCAAGTTTGAAGTAGCTTGGGCTTACTGTCGATTTTTTGCAAATTTTTTGCTCGCGATTTTCTCGATTTTTTTTTTTATATGGAGAAAATGAGCAACTCCTTCCGCAAAAAAAAATTCCAAAAATCTAGGATAAGTCCTAGCTAATTAAAATGTACACTTTGAATTGAATGGGTTACAAAAGTGCCTACTCAGAATGTTTCTAAGAAATCGAATTGAAAAGTTCTAAATTTTTATGAAACTTTGTAAACTTTGTAGAAAGTTTGAAATTATGACTTACAAATAATAAACATTAAATAATCGAAGGGAGAATAACCAAAGGTTGCTAAAATATCTCTTTCTTATTTATATTTTCGCCACTGTACTTACAGTGCATATTTTTCATATCCATGAAAGTTTTGAGAGAATTAGTATTCATTTTTATAATTTCACTAAAGTCTGAATCGTTTCATTAAAAAAAAAAAAATTAACAAATTATTATAAAATTTTTAAAAAGTTAGGCAAGAATGATAGACTACAGAAAGAACCAGTTAGACAGAATAAAACGTAACCAACCATCATAGAAAATAATGATGCGGGCTTTGTTTGTGGTTCCCTTATATTCTATGTTCTTTGTGATAACGAAAGTGTTGCCACATTTGGGCGAAAAATTGTTTTTGGGCCAGAGTACAGGGGGACTCTTATTAAAGTAATAAAGACTTTCAGCGGGACAATTTTCTCAAAATCTGTACTGTCCCGCCAAAATCGGTACGGATGGTCACCGTAAGGATATTTCATTTTGCAACAAAATAAAGCAAATTGAATTTAATATATTTAAATAGTGTTATTTCATGATTAAAAAATAAATGCTTATTGCCAAGCATTGAAAATATTTTTGTGAGCGAGTTTTCATAATTTTGTACATCAAATGTCTACATACATATCTGCAATATTTGGTGATATTATTTCAATTAAATCATCATGCATACGTGCATATGTATATGCTAGACATTAAGTAACGCCGCATGTACACATATACTTACATAAGTGTATGCAGTAAAACGCCTTTCTCAGTAATCGAGAGGTTAACAAAATATTTGTTAAGTTCATGTAAATATGATTATGAGTTACTTGGTCTTAACTATTTATGAACAGAGTTTTGCTGTTACGCACTTGGCTTATACAAATAAGCTAGCTTTATTGACGTTGTGTGCCAAAGACTACCGTTAAATGGCATAAGCTTTCCTAAAGCAAACATTGAGATAGTTATCGAGATGAAATACATAAATTTTAATGCAAATATTGTGAAAGGCAGATAGGCAGATGCAAAAAATTATAATGAAAATGTAAAACAGCAGGGCAATGGAATTAAAAGCTTTGGTTGAATGAAATTGAAATGCGTTTATAGAGATGGAATCTTATGCCTTGTGAAGATGTCATTTTGAAGTCAATTTATCGAGTCAAACCAGCGGCCGTGCACTGAAAAAATAGCTTAGTTACGACGTCAGCTAAATATGTATGTTTCTCTTAACAATGATTTCGATATAATTACATTATTTGGTTATAGTTACCAAATCATATGTTAGGAGAAATACTTTTTTCCCGAGTGTCGAATCGATTTCGAAAAAGGCGGTACTACATTTTTTTTTTTACCACGTCTATTCCCTTTCGATCGAAAAAAAAACGATTCGAGAAGAGTCAAAATAGAAACGGAAATTAGTTTCAGAACTTATCTCAATCAATCTTTTTTAAAACGTTCCAAAAGAGAAAAAGTTGTGAACGTTAATAAAGATTATTGAAACTTCTTTTGTTGCAATAAAATTTTAAAGCTTTTTGTGGATTTTGTATGAGCGCGGAAAAAACAGAAGCGCTAACTATTTTTCGTTGGTCTAAACAGTAACGATCAGAAAGTGCTTTTACCTTGGGCGCGTGCATCAAAGATGACCAGCGAAAGTTTTTACTTTGTGCAGCTTCAAATAAAGCATTAACGGGTAGATCGAGCTTTCACCCTGTGCACGCCTATACAAAGTGTATAGAAAGCTCAAGCTTTTCCTGCTATAAAACAAATTTTGTGAAAGCTTTAAAAAGCTTCTTCCATCGGAAATTTGTTTGCCATAACTGGTTTATACGAAACATTTATATAAAGCTTAAAAGGTTCTACCCAGAGAGATCGTGTATTCTGTATGCTTTTATAGGAGTGACGATTACCATTTTATGTAAGACTAAAAGAAGGTTTGAAAAGCTTTCCCCATAGTAACGTTTTAGGTTTCGTTGTTTTAAATAAGTATCAACCGAACTTTGACTGTGAAAAAACAAATTCTGTGAAAGTTTTAAAAAGCTTCTCGTCGGAAATGTTTTTGTTCATGGCTGGTTTATACGAAACATTTATATAAAGCCTAAAAGGTTCTGCCCGGAGAAATCGTATATTCTGTATGCTTTTATAGGAGTGACGACGACCTAGAACTTTTACTCTACTAATCTACGAAAAGCTTCTGTCACTTGTGAAGATCTGTCTTCACTGACCATCACTAATATAAAAATTTTGTTAAGCTTTAAAAAGCTCGTGCCTTGGGCTACGTTGTAAGCGAACATTCGTCTGTTAAGTTTTCATATCATTACTCATGCTTTATTACATTTACTGGCAAAATATTTATTGTTCCTTCTTCGTATATAACAAACGATTTTTCAGATCGGGGTAATGTGCATAATAAAAACTTCGCTAGCAGGCTCTAATACCGATATCCATATATCATATTTAACCCCATTACAGGTTGAATGGCCAAATTTAATAATTTGCATAATAAATATGTACATATGTACGGTTATAACTTTGTGGAACAGAGAAAACACATAAACCAATTTAAATAACTCCAATTCAACGCAACCAATGACAAGACAGACAGTGCGACAAAATCCCCAACAACAACAACAAAATCACCACAAAAATTTGCTAAACACGAATTTCAAATGCTGTTAATTATGAGTTGAATAAACAAAGTGATTAGCGTAAAAGTGAACTCCAACTGGAAATGTGTACATAAATTAGCTGGCACAAACAACAAAAATGACAAAAATTAAAATGTGACAGCTAACATTTTAATGTGTGCATAACAAACTTCCAAACGGGTATTTGTGGTGTTAGGTATAAAAATGTTAAGTCCGTTTAAATTTTTAGTGAAAACTTTGGGGTGCCTACCAAGCATACTTTATAACAGGGCATCAGGTTAATGTGGAATGAAAAAGCTTTTACTAATGTTCGTAAATCTAAGCTTACGATTTTAAATAATTTGGTTAAATGAACCAAACTAAAAAAATAAAAAATGGATTTATCTCGTTTATACCTAACCACACAAACAACACTTACTTTAAGGCATATGAATAAATATCAGCATTCACCGCTACTGTTGTATCGCAAAAAAAACGAGTCTGTCTTAAATGAACTCAAATGATTTTTGAACAAAAAATACGGTACCTTGCCAAGCAAACTGACAGTCAGGTGAAAGGACTGGTTATATTCTAAACTCGTTCAGAACAGCTCACATATTTAGGGCATCAAGTTTGGATTTGTTTGATGGGCATTTGCTTAGGAGATGTTATATCGATTAGATACTTACTTACGGCCGCATTCCTTTCTATTGCATATTCGAATCTAATGAATCCTTTCTGTAGCAAATCGTGGATTTTTAGCCAAAACTTATGTAGGTTAGGTCAGGTTGAAGCGGCTGCTGGTAATCGTGCCTTCAATGCGATGCAATAAGAAAAAACTGGTCATCAATTAGATTGCCCTATTACACTGTGGAACAAACATGAACTTTTAAAAAACCTAGAGTGCGCATAAAATCATGATCCAAAAATCTGAGTATAGCGGCCAAATTTTTTTTTCTCCAAATTTTGAAAATTCATCGTTTTTTGCCCTATGGTTTGTTTAGTATGCTTTTTTCAAAAAATACTTAAATTTTTGAATCATGAAACTCTTTTTCTCGAGAACACGAATTGATCTTGTGAATCTGAGTATGAGGCATTTATTATATGGCCAACAGCTATGAAACCTAATATATGCGCATTCTGGGTTTATTTTTTGTGTTACACAGTGTTACTTATATTTGCGCACCAGTATGAAAAACAATTTAAATTACTTGCGACAAAATCAAATTTTATCTTACAATTTTTTTTTTTTGCATTTTATCTATTTTAAGCACGTCCCATGACTGCAAATATACATTTTTATCGAAAATTCTTTTTAGTTTGGGTTAGTTGTATATTTTTTTAAGAATCTGTGTAATTGTTTTTTCAGAATTCGCTAATCGGTTTTTGCCACTTTTGGCCGCTTTAGTCCCAGTGTGAGTCATCGACTCCTCGATTCGACGAAGAATGTACTTCTAGGGCTAAGAATACCTCACTCCGAAGAAGTTTTTTTTTTCGCTTTTACCAGTATGCTTTTTTAGTTATATTTATATGCTTACCACACAGGCGGAGGAAACGATCATGCCACCACTCCTTCTCCGAAAAATATTTCTGACTAAGGCCCATATTACAATTACGACTGTTATTATGATTACTATTGCGATGAAAATATCGATAGCGCTAACCACATTTACGTACATCTTTATGACTTATCTCGCCACCCAAAATTTCGAATGCCACCACTGCCGCTGTTTCTTTGAAATTTTGTGCCACTTGTTGTCAAAATAAATGCTACTCTCTGCGTCACTCACTTTATTAACATGAAATCACAGCTTCCACATAAGTGCATACATATGTGCATATTAGGGTGGTTCAAAAATGCATGTAAAAAAGTAAAGTCAATTTTTTTATTTGAAATCAAATAAATTTAGAGGTCGCTCAAAGCGCTCAAACTTTTCCATGTATTTTTTATGGGGAAAAAAAAACAATTTTCGTGGAAATGGTATGGAATTGTTGAAAATCAATATTTTTCGATCGGAAGAAAAAAAGATCTGTTTTTCTTCAACAGATTCCCAATAATAAAACCCAATTATTTTTTTAATAAATTTTTCTTAGTAACTGTATTTTAGAGGACCACCAAAACTCCTAGAAAATGCCAAAAAAATGCAATGGGGGGGATAAATGTAAAATCTTCATTATTTAAAAATGGTTAAATAAATAATTGGATATTTTTATTGGAAGTATCCTGAAGAGAACCAGAGTTTGCCGATCGAAATATATTGATTTTCAAGAATTCCATACCATTTCCACGAAAAGTTGTTTTTTTTTTCGCCCATACAAAATACATGGAAAAGTTTGAGCGCTTTAGGCGACCTCTAAATTTTTTTTTTTGATTTCAAAATAAAAAATAGGGGTATACTTTTTTTCGATATAGAACAATCCTAAGGGGTGAGAGCATTAAAATTCCGACTTTACTTATTTTGGACCACCCTAGTGCATATATACCAGTATGCGTAAGTGTCATTGTGAGGTAAGCAAGCAAGTAATTTACTGTAAAAATTTTATCAAAGCAAATGAAACGTGATTTCTGTGCTAATAGGCTTGCAAACAAGCAAACGCGTGGATTCATGTGAATATGTAAATATTTTCATGCGCTGGTACCCAATAAACATTTGGGTTGGAGATCAAGTGGAGATCCAATAAAAATTTCAAGGTGCAATGTTTATTTTCAAGTGTACCTCAATTGGAGAACCAACCCATTCTAAAACAAAACGGCACATTTATTGTAAGGAAAATAATCTAAGTTCTCCACTCGAGTAAAGTTTGGATATCAATTTTAATTCAAACTTTATTCAACTTTTAGTCAAACCTTGGTGAAAAATGTTGGTGAAAAATGTTGGATCTTCACTTGAGAATCAAGAATTTCTAAAAGATAGAAAGAAAGTTTGAAAAATTTTCGCTTAGTGCATATTGGGAATTACAGATGTATATACGAATACACTACTATGTATATACCGCACTACACTGCTAAATGTACACTCATTTGCAACATAAAAGCATCAGCAACAACAACAACAACAAGCAACTGTGTTTGGGACTTTATGTAGAGCTTATCGTGTCAACTCATATGGCACACGGCTGAACGGAGCAACAACCACTTCATACATACATACATACATATCTAAATGCATATGTACACACATTCGAACATACAAATACATACATATGCCCAGCAATGCCTAACAAAGCGAGTAATGAAATGACGACAAGTGGCGATACCGCTCTACCGGTGCCCGGTACCCGGTACCCACAGCGCACAGCGCACTAACAGTCGCCGCCTGCACCCATCCCATCCATTGCTGACTTTTTCAAATTGCCTTCCGACGCTCCACTTGGCATGCTGCGTATGCTAATTGCCGCACTTAGCTTAGCTCAGGCAAATGTATCTGCGAATCGTTGTTGCAAGTTGTAAGTGTTCGCTTCCATGTGTGTGTTTGTGTATGTGTATAATACGCTTGCCACTGTGCGGAAACCCACTCGGAAAGCGGCTGGTTAGTTAGATCGTACTTAAGATTAATACATAGATACAACTTGATTT
>NW_016178702.1:0-7695 GCF_001687245.7 Rhagoletis zephyria | reverse complement strand
GCATTCCTATCTATTTCTGCCGGTAGGAGGTCGAAGCTTTTCAGAATTGCCGAGTGCCAATATGCTGGGTTAAAAGAGAATCCACAGCTTTTGAGCTTAATGGCTGTGTGAACTGCCGCTGCTTTGTGCGCAATATAACCAGGTACGATCCCAAGCATAGCATTTAGGGCTAGGAGTGGTCCGGATCTCAATGAAGACCTTTGCACGCGCCGACTTCACAACTATGTTAAATGATCACAAGGTCAATTTGGGAGAGAGTCCCTAGTTTTTTTCTAAAAAAAGTGGCGTGCNCGAAATGATCCAGAACTAGACCAAAAATGGCCCTCGAATAGTCGTAGCTAACCCTAAATTGTCTGGAACAGACCTCGAAATGATCCCGAAAACGTTCCGAATTAGTGCCGAAATGGGCTGAAATAGCCCTCGAGAAGAGTTCATTTGTACACACAAGAAGCAGTTACAAATTTTCTGCTGGTTTAACGCAAATTTTACCCATACCGAGCGCTAAGAAGTTTACAGATAAAAAATTCTCAAAAAGTTGTACTTATTTATGTACCAATAAGTGCATACATACATACAAATTTCCTTCCTTTGATTACTTAGCTTCTAAGAAAATTTTAAAATCGCCTTGACATTTGTTTAAGTTTTCATACAATTACATAAAATAAAGCTAGGTAAATCTGTTCACATTCACATTTGCTAACAGCAATTGCATCGTAGACACTTAAGTACATACATACAGTAATTTATACATTTTATCTACATACATACATATAGTATATATAGTACATATGTATCTGAATCTAAGTTACTAACTTATTAAAAAATGCTCCAAAAATAAATGCTTTTTTTGCTTAATTGAAATCAGTTTACACCAAAGGGATCACTGGGAAGTGCTTGTCAAACTTTTTTTATCTTTCGAAAAAGTGATATTCTTTGTACGTAAATATCTTTACTAAACTAATTTTTTTTATATGTAAATAGTTATAGCTAATATACTCGCATAATAAATAAGTGTGCACATAGTAGTAGTAGTATTTAGTAGTAAATTAAAATTGGTCGCCTTGCGCAGGTGCGTCGACTTACACCCAATTGCGCATTGGCTATAAAGCATCATTGTGACTTTTGGACAGCGTCGTCTCAATCTGATCGATGCGTCGAAACGACGAAATGTACGAATTACTGGTCTGTGTTACTATCGAGTTGTTGGACGAGCTCTGCAACAAAGTAGCAAAAAAAAAAAGAGAAAAAGAACGAAAATTAATTACTACTTAGCCAATTCTCTTCGATGGACGTTCAAAATGTGCCACCTTCTTCTGTCGATATGAGCGACCACGCACTCGTGTTGTATTCCGCCTCACCGGATTGTTGGTGGTGGTAGACTTTTGCGATAGACGCACTGAACTGAAGGTACTACCACGACGACCACGTCTTATTTGCGGTGAGGGAGTGCCAGTCGCTGCAAATCCATTGAAAGCGATAAAAAAATAGAACCAATTGTATGTATGTAAATAACTTTACATATGTACTACATGTATGTTTGTATTTTTGTAAATATCTATATACACATGCATGCAAGCAGCGTATATACATACATATGTACATACAAACAAACAACTGCCAAATTATAGATTGGTGACTCTTACGTGTGCCTGCTATGGTTGTGCTACGTTTCGATGCCTGCAACATGCCGAACACCACAGCGCTGAAGGAGCCATGATGCGATGTCTGGCGCTGTAAGTTGGGCGTCTGCGATAATGGCACACCCGCCGGCAGTCGCACCGGTGACGATAATTGACTTTCATTGGCGCCTCTAGGATGCACAAAGTACGTGACCATTAGGCCTTTGCCCTTTACATTTATCTCGCCGCGTTTCTAAGTTAAAAAAAAAAATGTGAATGTGAGACCCCCAAAAAAGAAAACAAAATAATTGTCCTCAACTAAATATGTTTGTATGTAAATATTTATTACTAACCACACACGTGTATCCCTTGCCCTTTAGCAGCTCTGAAGTTTTGGTAGGCACTTGTATGCGCCAATTCTCGCCGGTGGAGTCCATACGTGAGGCCACGTTCACCGTATTGCCCCAGATGTCATAGACGGGCTTGCGCGCGCCAATTACACCGCTCACCAACGGACCGCTACAGATGCCCACGCGCAACTGAAAGTTGTTGAATGCTTCCTTGTTGATTTCCTCCAACTTCTGTTTCATGGCAAAGGCAAACTCAACCAAATCGCAAACGCTGTCTTCCGCTGTCTCCCCGCGTGCATTCAAATGTGCTGAATTTAGACCGGAAGCGGCCATGTAGGTGGCGCCAACAGTCTTGATTTTCTCAATGGACGCAAAGCGGGGTTCTTCCAGGAGTTCGTCGAAGTCGCCTGGGGATTGGAAAAGAGGACAATAGTTTAATTAACTTGTAATTGTCAATTAACAGTGGGTCTTTATTTAAACTAAAAAAACGCAAATGTACTACTGGTGTGTTTGGCTAAGCTGCGGGCCTAGGCACACGAAAGCGGAACTGCTATTTATGGATATGCATATGGAGCGTCTTGGAAAGGTGCCTCTGTCGAAATGCGGATAAGGGAGGCATCATGACATTGCCGAAAATGCGATAGATAAGGCATGACTGTAAAAATATGCAGCATGCGATGTTTATTACAGATGCCAGGAGGCGACGCAAAAATTCAAAGACAGATTTTTAGTTGGGAGGCGAATCCGAAACCTCGTTTGCAGTTTCACCCTCCTCAGGAATGAATGGCAACTATTCACATCAAAAATAAGTTCAACTAAATATGTTTAACAGCTAAATTTCAGCCCACGAGCCTACGTAGGAGAAAGACGATGAGATTAAAGGGCCATTGACGACTTTAACGCTAAGGTCTACTTGACCTAGACGTGGTCAAAAAGGCAATAACGAGGCTTAAGTGCAACAAAGCTCCTAGAGCGGAAGGAATACTAACTGATTTGTTCAAAGCCGACAAAATAAAATCTGATCTGATGAAAAAATGCCCGAATATTGAAAATTCAGTGTACAATTATCGCAGAAGAAGGTTTCTTAGTATTGCTTATAAGATCCTGTCGACGGTACTGTGTGACAGACTTAAGCCCACCATGAATCAACCGGTGGGGTCTTATCAGTGTGGTGTCGGAATTGACAAATCCATCATTGAACCATCAAAGTTTAGAAAATAACCTCTGCAAGCAAATCGACAACCAACCGCTTTGTCGTCTAAAATCTACTTTTGATAGGAATAAATGGATAGATGCTGCCTACACAACGCCATGTGTAAATTTAAGATCCTTGTAAAACTTATACGGCAGTGACGTCGAGCACCGTTTTAAGTTCAGTCCAAACGGTATGGGCCCTGCCAAGCTATTTGGGACCCAAGGAGTTTTTAGACAAGACGACTCACTGTCGTATAACTTCTTCAATGTGATTTTAAATGCTTAATACGAGCTGTCAATCCCAATTACAGAGTTATTACACGAGTCTCAACTTCACGTGACAAAAGGGTGTATGATGTATTTTGGAACGAATTTCCGTCCCAACTTGTCAAATTAGGTTTGTGACATTTTCAGCGTCATTATTCTTTGGAAGGATGCATTGTTCCATTCATCTATAAAATACAAAAATGTTCGGGACTCTCGCGGCCAGGGTATATATCAGCATATCTATAGAAGTTTTGGTGTTCGACACTTGAAAAAAAAGTTGTGAATATCAGACCACCTGCTCTTTTGAACCTTAAAGTCACATTTTTTTTACAGTGTATGGAAGATTTCTTATTTGGTCTCAAGTGTATCTTAATATTTGAAAAAATAAAAATAAAATGAGACGAATAAAAAGGACACGAATGCCGAATCGCAATTATGAAAGAGCAAGAGCTCTAGAATATCAGACCAACGGTGCATTGAAGTTTTCTTAATATGGCCTCCAATTGATCTTAATTACTTGAAAAAACCTCGTATTTGACTACATTTGCCATCAATAATGCATTTAAGTGTCTATATTAAATTTTAGTGGTGCATATTTTGTGGAACATTTTAACTTATTATTTCTCACGCGTGTGGGTCATTTTGACCCTTGTTTGGGCCGAATATAATATAAAATGTAATGAAACAGGAAAACTTAAATAAATTTTAATATTTCAAAATCATTACTTTATATATATTTTTTTATCTAATCTATTAATGGCACACGTGTAATATATTTTTATTATACCTATAGACTTAAGATTATTCGAAAAAAAGGAACAGTCTAGCGCCTCCTACGCTAAATTTAAGCGTAGAGTACGTGATATAGTTAAGAGCATATCCAAGTCAAAAATGAAAGCACACACTAAGAAAAAATATCGGTAACAAAATCGATGAAAATATCGATAGCAAAATCGATATTAATATCGATAGAAATATCGACAACAAAATCGATAACTAAATCGATTACAAAATCTATCAAAAAATCGATTACAAAATATCAATAACAAAAGCGATAACAATATCCATAGCAAAATTAATAAAAATATCGATAATAGAACCGATAAAAATATCGATAACAAAAGCGATAACAATATCGATAGCAAAATCGATGAAAATATGGGTAACAAAACCGATAAAAATATCGATGACTAAAACGATAAAAATATCGACAAGAAAATCGATAAATATATCGATAACAAAATCTATAATAATATCGATAGCAAAATCGATAAAAAATCGAAAAAATCTAATTAATAGTAATTAGTTCTACCAACATCACTTACATATAATCTCATTCAATATCCGTATGCATGCCTTGCCATTGTCGATGTCCTCCGAATAGAAATCCTGAAAATTGGGTATAGAAGCAAACATAACCCCACAAAGTGCATGGTTTTTCGAATACAATTCGTCTGTGTGTTCATCGGAGAGATAATAGGCAGCAACATGATCTGGCAAAATGTTCTGAAAACAAATAATGGAGGTATGTAAGCAATCAAACGTACGTATTTAGTATAATTAAATTAAAAAAAAACAAATCAGTGCAACAAAATAGTTTCTTTAATTTTTTGTGCCAAGCACCACTAAATACTGAAAAATACTTGAGCAAACTTAAAAGAGAGCAAAATGCGCAAACATTTATTTTACCTTAATTAATGTGTCGTTAAGTGCACGATTCGATTTCATATTCATTAATTCACGCTCAGCTTGCTCCTTCCAAATGAAATCCAAACGCGAAGTGACCTGGCGTTTCATTGCGCAGCCAAGTATTTCGAACACAAGAAAAAATAAGAAAAAATAAAAATAAATGGAGAAATGAGAAAAGCATGAGAAAATAGAAAAAACGTCATTAATTACGTGCAAAAACATAGATGGTACATATTTTAATTGTTTGCTGACTCCTTGTGGGCGCTGACTGTGAATGCCACGAGCTTACTACACATACCCAACGAACCAAAAAATTGAATTGAAGAGAACTTGATTATTCGCTTCAGAGCAGACATTGTCCGAAAATCTATGTACGCCCTCAATTACTTTTTTTTTGGCCAAAACTTGTTTCCTACTATACTGAATTGACATAAGAGTTGAAAGCGATATTACTACACATTTTTTGGCTTCATTGATATTATATTAAAATTGGGACAGTCATCACAGTAAGTCAGACTGATCTGTCTGCACCGTTTTTTATTCACTGTTAAATGAAAATATCAACTAAGGAATGCTTTCCCAAACGTATTCCTTAATTCCTGTTTACATCTACTCTTAGGTCTTTTGTTGGACTCATGTAGTCAGGATGAATCTTATATGGATAATTTCAAGCGGAGCCAAGTTAGTCGATCTTGAGAGGCTTGGAGAGTCCTTTGCCTGCGTATTGGCTGTTTTATTTGATATATCTGAAATGAACGTTTTGGCCAATTGCCCTCTGAATTTATCCTTTAATGCTGAGCTAGATTTGTGTTGTAGAGGGCCTTGAAATATGTTCCAAGTTGGAGCTGAGACGTTATCTAAGGACAATGTCAAGTGTATCAGGCTGTTAAAGTAAAAGCAACGTTTCTTTCCGATTGACTAAGTCTTTCTGAAGACGACACGCACGATGCTAACTATATCATGACGTTGAAATAGCTCGTTTTTTGGGTCAGCCAATAGATGAGTTTGCAAGGTTATTTCTCATTTCTTTAAAACGGTCATGCCCGGGCATCCAATAACACTGCCTTCATCGAAAAAGAAAGCGAGTTTACCAAAAGAGAAATTCTGTAATTTTCTCTCATCTATAAGGCATTTAACGCTCTTTAAATCAGGAGGGAGTCTTGCCACATGAAGAAACAAAAACAGGAAAAGAAATATGTATGTATGTATGTATCTAATATTGCATACTTCTCGGCACTGTTTGCTAATAAGATTATGCTAACCAGCAGCCGAATTCCAATATACGATATTGCTAATTTTGATGGCCATAAATCTTCAAAAAAAAAAATAGCAGGCGCGCAACATTTAGCCACATGCCCATCACTGCTAAGTTTGGCTGAATACACATTAGCTCTGATCCAATACTTTTCGTGTAAAATCCTGTAAAAATGTCAAACAGCAAGTTTACTCTCTAAAGTGAGAGTAAAAAGTGAGTAACAACCAAAAAGTTCGGGAACAAAAAAAAAACATTTTTCCTGTAAAAACGTCAAACAGCTTATCGCTTGACACTTTTCATGATTTTAGCAGAAGATAAAGTTCGGGTAAAACCTTGCAACTTCACTCTCTACACAACTCTCCAAAAATCGCACTCATTTACATGATTTTGGAATACGGGAACATTTTTCCTGTAACTTCCTACAATTTCGTGTAAAAACCTGCAAAGTTCTTGGAGTACTGGATCAGAGCTTCTTCATTTGTATACTTTTTGGCCTCACTTCTTTTCATTTGAAGAATTTTTGCGACGAAAATTTAGCGCAGCGAATGTCAGAATTCCACTGCAGAACTGCTGATTTGCGAGGAAGCGCAACTAAATAGGCTGAGTTTTGACATTTTTTTGTGGTTTATTGGGTAGGTGTTCACTAAGAATATATTTTTTTTAGTTTTAGCGTGCTTTCTAAATTTGTAAGCGTAAACGCGCCTATTGAGTTTGAAGGACGACAGCATTTTAACTAAATATTTTTTTTAGGGAAAACACCTACAACATAAAAAGATAAGAGTTATCGCCCTCACTCAAATACTCACCTCTACCAGGCGCGCATGATAGCCGACCATAATCAAGAACGAGCACAGCAGTATAAGCATCTGCACATCCAGTGGCATGGCCATGCGTAGATAATCGAAACTCGCAGCTGATGACGAGTAGAGCGCTTGGAATAGTGTCAATATTAAGATCATATAGCAGCCGACCATAGCCATAGCGAGTAAAGTTTTAATGAGATAGTAGAGCTTTAGCGCTGTCGCCAGCGAAACGAGGCACAGCACCCAAGTGAAAATGATATACTCGGGATGCGCACAAACATTTCGATGCACCGCCGTATCATCCGTGCTATTAAAAGTGTTGATGCTGTTGTAGAGCTCCAAGTGAGCTGCATCAGTCAGTTCCGATTCCGTGTCGGTGTCGTTGACTAGCGGTGCAGCAGCAGCAGTAGCAGCAGCGGCGGCGGCGGCGGTTGCCATTAAAATGCCGCGTGGCGATTGTTCGAAGGACTCGAGTGTGTTGGCTGATGCATTCAGCAGATTTATAGGTGTTTGTGTTA
>NW_016178701.1:0-7695 GCF_001687245.7 Rhagoletis zephyria | reverse complement strand
AATACGGGATTGCACCTAATATTATTAACTGTATTCGTTGGCATAAGGCGTTCTTAAATTTAAGTTTGCTTTTCAAATATGGGTCATTTAACGTAAACCAGATCATCACTGCATAAAAAAATTAGGTCAACCTATGTAGACATTCGAGGTCGTCGANTTAAAGCAACAATTGAATGGTCGCCGCGAATAACAGTAAGCGACAGGATTCTAATTTTGAAGAAATAAAAAGAAAATGTTTTTAATGACGCACACTGAGCGAATTTTTATTTGTTGACAGTTTTACTAGTCCGATTCCGAGGAATACGGGATTGCACCTAATATTATTAACTGTATTCGTTGGCATAAGGCTTTCTAAAATTTAAGTTTGCTTTTCAACTATGGGTCATTTAACGTAAACCGGATCATCACTGCATAAAAAAATTAGGTCAACCTATATAGACATTCGAGGTCGTCGATGGTAAAAATGTTGTAATTTGTAAAACCTCCGAAAAGCATCTGAATTTCATCTTGGAACATTTTATTTAGCATTTGCTGATCGAATCTCGAATTTAAAAATGATGGCTGACATTATACCACTCCATACCCATTGTACCGCAACAAATGCTTTTAGATTATTAAGAGTAATCCGAAATTTCAAAAGTAACGGATCCCAAATGGCGAACATTTTCTCCCACCTAATCCGTTTTCGATAGTTTGAACCTCCGACAGGTAGTTCAAAACTAAATAAACGCGGGGAAAGCGATATGTGTTTTGGGTTAATACCTGTTTACACAGTTGGTGAGCAAGCTTTCTTCATCGGCAACTTCTTTTCCAACAGCCCTTTTCTGGATAGTTGGTGAGCAAGTCCAAGTTGGTGGTAGGCGTACGTACGCTTAGAAAAGAGAAAGAAGAAGAAGTTTGTTTACAATTTTCCATGTGCGTGCATGCATTTCATAACAAACAAAAAAATTGATGAGACAATGAAATTCGTGCAATTAATTGAAAAAATAATCTGCCTTATCCTGAGTTTTGTCCGAAAAAATATTCACCCCATGGAATCCAAAAGTGAACCGGTTCGGAGAAAATGAAACTCATGATAAGGCTGAATAAATTTTCATCACTTGACATTTTAGCCCTCATACCACCGCGTGCAGAGTGCCTTATATAGCACATCAGCATGCCACAAGCTTCCTACCCCGCGCTTTTTAAACCCAATACGATGCANTTTACACAGTTGGTGAGCAAGCTTTCTTCATCGGCAACTTCTTTTCCAACAGCCCTTTTCTGGATAGTTGGTGAGCAAGTCCAAGTTGGTGGTAAGGCGTACGTACGCTTAGAAAAGAGAAAGAAGAAGAAGTTTGTTTACAATTTTCCATGTGCGTGCATGCATTTCATAACAAACAAAAAAATTTATGAGACAATGAAATTCGTGCAATTAATTGAAAAAATAATCTGCCTTATCCTGAGTTTTGCCCGAAAAAATATTCACCCCATGGAATCCAAAAGTGAACCGGTTCGGGGAAAATGAAACTCATGATAAGGCTGAATAAATTTTCATCACTTGACATTTGACCATACTTTGATGCTTTGAAGCCGCTTCGTGAGCAGAGGCTGAGACTAGAGAAATCGTTACTGAATAAAAAATCGAATACACGTCGAAAGCTATACGACCCGCGTGCAGAGTGCNTTCATCGGCAACTTCTTTTCCAACAGCCCTTTTCTGGATAGTTGGTGAGCAAGTCCAAGTTGGTGGTAGGCGTACGTACGCTTAGAAAAGAGAAAGAAGAAGAAGTTTGTTTACAATTTTCCATGTGCGTGCATGCATTTCATAACAAACAAAAAAATTGATGAGACAATGAAATTCGTGCAATTAATTGAAAAAATAATCTGCCTTATCCTGAGTTTTGTCCGAAAAAATATTCACCCCATGGAATCCAAAAGTGAACCGGTTCGGAGAAAATGAAACTCATGATAAGGCTGAATAAATTTTCATCACTTGACATTTTAGCCCTCATACCACCGCGTGCAGAGTGCCTTATATAGCACATCAGCATGCCACAAGCTTCCTACCCCGCGCTTTTTAAACCCAATACGATGCAGCAAAACGTCAAGCTAGAAGAAGCCATAAGCGGTTTGGTCCAGTGGCAAGAAATCTTTGTTGACGACGCCCTTAGAATAGTATTAGCAAATCAGCATTGACTCCACTTCTGGAGCTTTACTCTGTTCTACCGGTCCCCATCCGGCACTGTGATGATTTGTTTGGGTTTATTAAGAAACCCGATTACACAAAATTTTGTATGGAAGTCGGGAAAATATTAAACTTTTCTACGCCCTTTTTTGGATTGGCTTGCTGCATGGCACTTTGGCTAAACAGCCTTGGTGGTTTCAAAAGATTGGCGTAAATTTGATGTCAATCCACGAAACTGTCCCGAACTTAGGCCGCCCAATTGAAAAAAAAAAAATTGCTACAAAGTTTGCTATAAAAAACGCCTCTTTAAGAGGTTTGACCTTAAACTAACGACTGACTTTGAATTTTTCTAAAATGTTTTGGTAAACATCATAAGGAGAATCCAATTTTTGTATGAAGCTAACTAACTTAAACCTCCTTTATAAATGCTAGTATTTAGATTATTTTATTTCTCTATTTTTAATCGTGTTTAAGCCATTTTATTTAATTTTTCCTGTTGAGCGTTTTCTCTAACTGAGTCCTGGTAAAATTAGTGTTATTAATCTTTAAGAGCAACGAATAGCACTTTTACTAATTTTTTGCCGAAATTATTGAGAAATAAAAATCGGAAATAAATATCAGAAAATAAATAAATATTTGGCGCTTATATATTTGCTAGTGCTGGCCTCTCTTATTCTCTTTCGCGGCGTTGTGCGCCTTGATGTCACACAAATGGGAGGGATCTACAGTCCTACGCCGCCTCCGAATCAGAAACGGTTTTAATGAGACCCTTTTTTTCAAGGAAGTTTGCCACTGCCTGTCGGAAGTTGACCGCTATTAGAAAAAAATTATTTTGGTCTACCGAATTTTGTAAAGTAATACATTTTTTCTAAATAGTTGCAACAAAAAATTATAACTTTGTATAAATTTAGAAAATACATACATCAAAATTTAAAATTTTTTAATAAAAAATGTCAGGGAAATTTCGGGTTTAATAGCCCATTTAATTGTAGTATCTAAAAGAAAGTGCAAGTTTGATGTAACATAAGCGTATGTTTGCTTTTTACCAATTTTTTCCCATACGATGCGGAAAAAAAAATTAGGGCACTTCAAACTTGAACATTATTGTACTAAAATTAAATCGACTATGAAATTATACCCAAAATTTTCGTAAAAATTTTGATTAGATGTGTCCAAAGATTCAAACCCATATTTATATAGTTTTTCTTCAGTTTGAACTATATTTAAGAATTAAGATATTTTTTTATATTAATTTACAAAACTTTACCTTATTTTTTTAAATGGTGGTAAGGCTGGCATTACCACACCTGTACTATGAATGCATTCTATAAATTTTCGTTGGAGCTTGAGATTATTATGAAAAGTAAAAAAATGTGAGTTGTCGGACCCTCGCCATCTCATTTCAAAGCAATTGCAGCCGAACGCCCAACAGAAGAAGTAAAATAATGGAGACAAGTATAAAGACTTGTATACACTTAGGTATTTTTTTATGCGGTACATGCGTTACTCAGAAAGCCGCATAAAAAAGTTCTTTACTTTCATACAAAAACAAAGGTTGCCTTCCAGCATTTTCAAAAACTGCTTAAATTCAGATACCCCATGTAAAAAATTCTGAAAAACCGCATAGAAAAATCCAGTGAGGCAATATTAAGCAAAAAAAAAACATTTTATTTCTTCACTTCAACACTTATTATTCCATGTAAAACTGAGCATTAATCAAATAAATAAAATTTTATCTATATTTTAACCAAAAACAAAAAAAATATATCACAATAAATACACGAATTATGTAAGAATACAAAGGCAAATTATTTATCAGAAGCATTGTCTCTTACAAACTAAAAAAAAGTAATAAAAACTCTCAAAAAAAAAAGCGAAAAAATGGTATACAGTAAAGTGTATACATTTTCTTCATACATACAAAGATGTAGGAAAGTGAGTTTTATTTTGTATAAACATGTTACACTTGACACCGACTCGCTGTTGTGTGAAATCTGAGAAAATACTGCTCGAGCCGTTACACCAACAAGTCGGAAAAGTAGGACAAAATGTTACGCCGAGAGCATCCCTGGAGAAAATTTGGCATTTATGCCTTTGTTCAACGCCAGCACCGAATATCTTCCACATCCATACATACATACATAAATATGTATATGCGCACATTTGCCTATTGTTGTTTTCGCTGATGATGGCAACAGCGGTGTTGGCGTTAAGTTTCTGCGCGCAACCTTCGACACTGACCTGCAGGCATCAGGGAATCTCAAAAACAATGCGTGGTTGGTTGACTTTTGTTTTGAGTTTTCTTACAGCGGCAAAATTTTCATCACAAATTGAAATGCTAAATTCAACTCGCTTTGTCCTTAGCCCAAGGCGCTCAAAATGTAGCAGAAGGCTGGAGTTGATGATAGCAAAGTAGAAGCGGTGCAGAGGTGCGATCCGAAAAATGAAAACAATCGAACTGCTTGGTCCTGAAATATAAGCATTTAAAGAGAGTGTCGTTACGTGACAAAAAATGGAAGTAGATTTTTTCTTTTCTTACAAAATCGCAAAACTCTGCGAATTGTGGATGGATATTTTCATGAAACTTATTTTAATATGATTTGGAGCAATTATCGTTGTTTTTAGAGTTTATTAATGCAACTTGTTTCAATTTTCTTTTACAACCCTAAGTGTGAAACGTCACGTGACGTAGCGAAGCCTATGCTAGTACCAACCGCAACTTTTCCGCCAGGCTTCAACACCAAAACACTCTTCATCAACGACCTAATCAAGTATCCCAAAACATCAACATCTTTTCTTCGAAGGACTATCTGCAGTACTTCAGAGAGGCTGTTGATCTGCTAGTGAACAAACGGCAGATTATTTATACGGATGGATCCAAATCTGACACCAGTAACATGTTTGCAGTCGTAAACGATCTTGGTGCCACTATCGCTGTTGGCACATTACCATCGTATTGCTCGCTATTCACAGCCGAAGCAGCTGCCATGCTTGAAGCAGTAATGTTTGCCTACAAAACAGGAAACAAAACAATTATATGCAGCGACAGCAAATCAACTTTGGATGCTCCTAAGAACCACTTCAATGACATCCCAATAATAACAAATATACGAAACATCTTGGTCGCTAACGAAAGTAACCTAAAAGTAATGTGGGTTCCTAGCCATATTGGAATTCGCGGAAATGAGTTAGCTGATAGCAGAGCAAAAGAAGCCAGTCAAGAACCCCTCCACTTTAGCAAGTATTTTATAAGCAAGGATATACACAAACTAATGCAAGGGTTTATGCGTGAACGCTCCATAAGTCAGTGGAACGATTATCAACACCACTATAAACGCTACAATCCAAATGGAGCGAGAGCAATATATCCTATAAATATTTCGTGTCATAGTATAAAAAGGTTCACGCGCCTCAGGATAGGGCACACGTTAACTACTTACGCCTATCTCCTAAATGGCTCAGACAAACCCTCCTGCCCTTTCTGTAATTCAAGCGACTTCACTACAACACACCTGCTGGATATATGCCAGGAATTGAAGCAATGTAGAGCTTCCGTGTTCACAAATCCTAAACCGTCTGATCTTTTAAAAAGCACAGAAGATAGCAATATTCGCACAATATATAAATTTCTAGCAATAGCCAAACTAAGGATCTAACCAAAACTTCTTTTTCTTCTCCAGCATTGTAAACTAAACATAAGCATACATGGGCGTAGCCAGGTAGGGGCAGGGGGGTGCTCGAGCCCCCCCTAACTTTCAAATTTTCCTTATATATATATATAAAATAGTACCCTGAAATGCCAGCTTAATAGGGTCGAGCCCCCCCTAAATTTCATTCTGGCTACGCCGATGTAAGTATATACATATATGTACAATACCATCCTCTAAAAATATGTCTCCTTTTCCCTACCGTAACACATCCTCAAAAAATCACACTTAAGATATCTATTAATTACAAGCATATTTCTATATTTAAACATTACCTTAAGTAATCACTAAGCCGAAGGCCCTGGCAGCCAGTGCTTTAGTTTGTAAGTGTTACAATTATTTATGATTGTTACTCTTTTAAATAAATAAATAAATAAATAACTAAAAAAAATCGATCCCCGCTCCACATAAAGGCAAAATTTTTGGTGGTGTTATTTCCTTCCATTTAAATAATACTAGCGTATCCTGCGACCTTCGTCTCGCCCAAAATTAATTTTTTTTTAACAGTTTGGTCCAACACTTTCACCAATTATTCACTTAAAGACTTCCAGTGGCAGACTTATCTGCTCTGATTATGGTATGCAATTTTCTAATGATCTGACGTTTCATATCACAGTTAATCGCAGAACACTGATAGAGTTCGATATCAGAATTGTCAACGAAATAAATGTATTTCAGTTGTTAGAGTGCCTTTGGTCCTGAGGTCGTCAATCTTTGTAAAGTTCGGCTGCGCGAGGTAATGTTTTATATTTTGATCGGCGAATGGTTTACGAAAACTAAAGGTACAATGTCGAAAAATTCAAATTATATTGGAACCACTCGAACCATATTCGCAAAATAAATGTACGCGCAAGATTTTCTCATTCAGCCTTGTCGTGATTTTCTCCCGAAATTTTTTCATCCACCCATAGTGAATACACGGAATCGAAAAGTGGAAAGTGAACCTGTTCGAGGAAAATTAAACTCATGATAAGGCAGATTTTGTATTTGTAAACTAAATTCCATCATACATTTTTCATAACCGGTACCTATAAATGGAACCGGTAATGATATGCAAAGCAATCTAACCTAACCTAACCAACATAATTGTTTAAAAGTGTGTTTAAGCGACTCATTCATTTCCCGCATAAACAAAGAACAGCGAACACACGCACTTGTATTGCACTCCCGCCAAAAACCAAGTGCAGCGAATAAACACACGCACTTGAGTTTAAAATTAATTCGCTCGTTCTTCATTGGGTATGCATTTTTTTATGCACTTCTCAACTGCCGCAGAACAAAACCTACTAAAGTAGTTAATTTCTGGCACCCCAAATCATGCTCAACAATCTCACTTGATGCATCACCACTCCTCCGGAGTGGTTTTAAACAGCAAAAGCCAAAGCGCTACAAGCTGTTGGGGCTCTGAATGACTTTCAGCATACAGAGGTGGTACAAGAGCTACCATTGTCCACAGCGCCTACCCAATTTTTGAACTTGAATAAATAACCAGTGCCCAACACTCCCGCTTGACGCACACCTCCAAAACCTCTTACAGAGTTTAAGCGGCAAAGCCATAGCCTAGGCCGATGACAGGCCTACAGGAAAACATTTAGTAGCTCTGACTAATCTCATACAAGACCTACTAAACAAACTCTTGCTCTGGTGCAGCAATCGTGGTTAGGGAGTAAACTTCAAAAAATCTGCGGTCCATCTCTCGAAAATATCACCGTAAATAGTGCTATCTAGGTTAAAGGGAAACTTTTTCCTCGTGTCAGACAGAGATGGCTTAATCGACTTCTCTTTTCATTCTGATCATTTATGTACATATACATTTGTCCA
>NW_016178700.1:0-7696 GCF_001687245.7 Rhagoletis zephyria | reverse complement strand
GATCCCGGGGACCCTCGTCTGAGGGACCTTAATTTGGAGATTCGGCAACTGGTAAATCAGCACAAGCGGAAAAAGTGGGAGGAGCACTTGGGAGGAGCCTGCAACTTCACATCTGGTGTGAGTAAGCTCTGGTCAACCGTGAGGTCCTTGTCTAACAAAAACAACCAGGGCCAAACGTCGAGTGACCAGGAGGCTGCACAAGCTGCCAAAAAACAGTGCACCACTTGTTTTCATCAGCTGTGAAGTGAAGGGTTCTATCGGGAAACCGCCAAAGCCATTGGACCAGACGGAAAGGGAGTAGTTTACCTAATGGAGGTCCCCGACCTGTCTATGGCCACTCTCATCATTCCTCATGTCTGGAAATCAGGGAGAGTGGTCCCACTGCTGAAACCGGGGAAGCCCCGCCAACAAAGGAGACTCTTATCGCCCGATAACGCTCCTTTCCCCGGTCGCAAAGACACTTGAGGCCCTGCTACTCCCATACTTCACTAGCCACCTGCCCCAGCAAACCACCAGCACGAATTCCGTAAAGTGCAGATGATGCTAGTGTGGACGAGCTGCTGCAGCTACCCACAATCCTGGTGGGGCGTTGTCGTTCATAGTGCAGAATGTCGAATCGTCTATCTGCTCAGCCAAAAGATTTTCCCTACGATCATTGGCCAGGCTTGAGTGTCATAGATCGTGGTGCGCGTTGAAGTCACCTACTACCATTCGGATTTCGCCTCTGAGTAGCGCATCTATGTCAGGGTGAGGGAGAAGTGAAGTCTACCTTGGGCCTGTTGCATCTGACGCGCTTGCTGTTGCTGCCTGTTGGAAGGTGGCTGCAATGAGGGCGCGGTTGTATGCGTGAGCGGTGCTCTAGAGCATGGGGCACTGTAGTTCGCAGTCCACTCGCGCGTGGTGCGAAGGCCAGAGCATAGGCGGAAGTGACACCAGCCAAGGCATAAGTTGCATTTGACCGATGTCACGTTCCAGTATATTCTGATCTGGCATACGGAGCAGGTGGAGTGTGCAACCAAGAGCTGCTGGTTGGCTCGCACGCGCGAGTTGGACGGGCCGGTAGACTGTCGGGGAGGGGAGGTTGGGAGGTTTGCTGCTGCCCAGGGGAGCTTCTCGGAGCCGTGCAGGCTCTTCGGGTGTTGGGTGCATTGCGCGATCGGGTAGCGGAGGCTCATTGTGCCGTTTGGCTTGAGCAGCAGGGAGCCACATAGCCTGTGGTCCATTCCGATGAGACCTAAGACCAGAGCAGGTTCTTAGGTGACTCCATCCGTTGCATGAATTGCACCCAACCGAAGTGGAGTTCGGATGGAGTCGATTCTGGCAAACATCAGAAATACGTTTCTCGTCCAGGGTTGTGCTCAACGCCCGCCCGGAGAAGAAGGATGCGGAGAAATCCGGCGGCAAGGAGTTGCTTCATGGACGAACAATGATTGAAGAGAATCGCCGATATAAGCGATGTTAGGTCGCCAAAACAACAGCCCTTGGTCGGGTAAAACCCGAGTCATTCCGGTACGTAGAACCAGCGGTCTTGGGAATGAGGGTAGAGCGGGTCTTTGCAGTTGAAGCTCCATATCTGACACAGGTGGTTATTAGGCTACGATCATGGCATTCATAAGCCGGGAGCTGTTGTTGTTGTTGTAGCGGCTACTATACCCCGCTCGGGTCGGTTCATCCATCAACGCTGTCGTCTGTTTCAGCTAAGAGGAGGCCCGGGGAGTGCGCAACTTCAACAGGATCCGTCCATAGGGACAGGGGCGCTAGCTGGGTGGGGCTCTGGGAGCATGCGAAGAGGTGCCGTGAGTCATGTGGCGACTCTCCGCATGCCGAGCATTGGTTGGGCACATCCTTGTTTATTCTGCTCAGGTATGAGTTTAGCCTGCTGCAATAGCCAGAGCGAAGTTGGGCTATTGTTATGAGGGTCTGCCGAGGCAGACAAAGTTCCCTTCCGTACAGGTCAGGTGGTTCTGTGCACAGAACGGCATTCACAGGTAGAGAGTCTACACATCTTGAGACCAATTCAACTCTGTATGCGATTGGGTCCGGCCGGTTTTCATTGAACCTCTGGACTTCGTCCATCAGTTCGTAGAGATGCCTCCTGACGTGCCTTGGCGAGGGCTCTTCTGCAATCAGCTGTCTATTTGGATGACCACGTCTGTGGCTCCCTACAAGAAACTGCTTGCAGAGCATTGTGTTACGCTCCTTGATTGGGAGCATCTGGGCCTCGTCGTGAAGGTGGTGTTGGGGCGACATCAGAAGGCATCCCGTCGCTGTCCGAAGAGCCGTATTTTGGCAGGTCTGTAACTTCATCCACTACGTCCTGCTAGTCCAGGGCGACCACACGGGCACCGCATAATTTAGAACCGGCCGGCCAATCGCCTTGTATGTTGCCAACAACGTTTCCTTGTCTTTGCTCCAAGTGCTGCCGGCCAGCGAGAGGAGGCCTAATAGTCAAAAGCTTTTGACCCTATGGCTTTGGAGGCTTTCACCTTCCCGATGGCTACCCTTACTTCACCGCTGGTGAAAACAAGAGGCGCACTTGGTGTTGGCAGTTTGTGCAGCCTTCTGGCCACTTGATGTTTGGCTTTGTCCCCCGGAGGATGCAGTATGAACTGTCGGCTAAAATAGCTCGCGCATCGATCCGGGTCCGACGAAGCGTGGTCGCCAAAAGATATGTCAACTCGGTTTTCCCCGCTTCGTCGGATTGGATAATGACTTAACCAAAGCTTGCTCACAGCAGAGGCGCGGTTGCATGTCTTCAGATGCTCTTCCTTCTTCTTCCGCTTATGTACGTTCACTAGATGCCGAATCTCCGCTTTGAGATCCCTGATACGGCGATTTCCGGGATCGGCCTGATGAAGGTTGTCACGCTCATCGGCTAGGACAGCCGCTTCAGAAGGAAAATTCGGACGGAGATCTGAAATACATCCTGCTGGAAGGAAGCGTGTTGCAGCAGCAGGTACAACCCTGAGGAATTTACGCTCACTTACGTGAACGTCGGTTGGTGTGGGTAGGGCAGTGAAGGTGCTTTCAGTAACATCCCCGAAGCCTTTCCAATCAGCTTTGGAGAAGTTGGCATAGGTCCGGTGGTCCGCGGAAGCAAAGTCGGCAGGTTTATCAATCGAGATGACTATGGGCAGATGGTCTGATGCTAAGGTCAGCATAGGCCAAAGATCGTGGCGTGCTTTTAAGTCGTCAACTAGTTACCATACTATATTTCAGGGTGATATTCTGCCGAGCGGCTGGTTACAGGGAGTATATATACGTTAAATATTTCGAGCACTACACTGACATTCTAGGATGGTATCCCTACGGTTGATGTCTGCCTCAATAAGACGATACCGCACGGTGTGGTGCGTGATGAACGCTAAGCCTCCGCCATTATCTCGCTCGCGAATACGGTTATCTCCTCGATATTGCTCTGAAGTCCGTTGCAGTTGAATTGTAGTACCTTTGTGTGCCTTGGGTGACCAATTGTAATACAGGGTGTTAGGGAGTTGTGTTGCCTGCCGGCCCCCTGCTGTATGTGCTGCAGACGAGGGTGCTGCCTGGTGGTGGTGGTATGCGGCGTCGCGGGGGAACTTTGCGACTGGGCAGCACAGCAAGAGTTCACGTAGTAACTCGTCCAATCACGCGTGTTGCGAAGTCCGGAGCATGTCCTAAAGTGGCACCAGCGAAGGGAGGAGTTGCACTTGACTGATGTCACGTTACGGTATATTCTGGACTGACAAACCGAGCAGATTGTCGGAGGTACTAGGTGTAGCCGGCGACGGTGTGTAGGTGCTGTTGTGTTCGTTAGTGTGTCTAATGTTATGTCATGTTGGAGTGTGGGTGCGTTGGTGCTGTGCTGCTCAGGCGAGTGGCGGTTTGCTGAACATTTTCCAATATCTTTAGAAATAAAATTACATTCGCTATTATTTGCCATTATCAAGTTTTCTTTTTTACTTTTCAATTTAAATATAAGTTGTTGTGAATGACCATTTCAATTAATTTATTCGTTCCACCTGGCAATTTGGACACTTTCAAATTCTTAATAAAAACGTTAATTTTCGTGGAAAGTCTATTCTGTCCGTGCTTTTATTGACAATTATGGACAAGTAAGTAAGATTTCAACAATTTTTAGTCAGTTAATAAAGAAGTTTCTTTACGTGCGTGGAGAAGGAGAGCAGGCTGTTAAATGTAACCTCTAAAATTTTGGGTTTGTTCACTTTCGTAAATGGTGTGCCATCAACGTGAATGCCTAATTGAAGACTGGACCTTCTTCGTCCAGGTGGTGAAGAGAGTCGCCGTTGATTTCGTCGGGGAAAGTGTTGGGCTCAGTGCATTGAAGAAACGAAAAAGTTCGGAGAGGTAGCCGTTTACTTTCAAGCAGATGTCTGTGTTATTATCCAATTTCAAAAAATCTCAACGTTTTGCTATTCTGGGCCAAAATCTACAACTGTACCTAGTTTGGTATAAACTGATGACACGCTTACAGAGGTAAGCATGTGAAATCATAAGTGGGCGCGGCATACCCATTTTCTCAAAAATGTACAGCACATATTATTTTTCACTAGTTTACAAGAAATCATACGTTGGCGTTTGACCAACATTTCGTATGTCAAATTTACTCCTGATTTCGAATATGAAGTCAAAATTAAAAGAGTTTTCTAGATATTCTAGATAATTTGCCGAAGAAACCAAGTGTAAAAAATCAATTTCGTGCTTGCCAAATTGGCCAAATTTTGAAAATAGATTTTGTTTTCCTTAGCAACGTTTTATTTTGCTGTAGTGTCGCCCAGTGGTCTGAATGGAGTTATTAGCAGGACGAAATACTAAAAAATTGGAGAGTTAAAATCGTTACAAGGACCGAATATATTTCACAGGAATGTCTAATAAGAAGGCGCCTCCAGTGTAGGGTTTACATGAATGTCCTGAACATACCCAGCACCGTAGTTTTTTATCTACCTTTTTTTTCTAAGTAGTAATGAAAATTGCGGCGTACAATCGTGTCGTCTTAAAAATTATTAGTTCTTCATTTAGTGAAACACATACAGTGACTCAAACAAATTACCACGTGTAGATTTTTTTTTTTTATATTTCCAGTGTTTTTCGATCTAAATTCTTTTTGGGGTTTCTTCTATAAAAAATATTGTCCAAGCTTTATTCAAAGCCATATAAATCATTGTATCAAACTTTCTACAAAATTTAGGAAAATTCAACAGATTTTCATCAAAACTTCAACTTTTTACTCTGAATTCTTAGAACATTTTTGAGTATGCAGTTTAATAGCACATACAATTTTAGTCTAGTGCAAGTTTCAAACGACTTAAAAATCCCATTGATTTTTGAGATTTTTTTGTGGCGGTTTACTGCACTTTTTTCTATATCAGCATGAATTTCTTATGAATAAAACGTGGGAGACCGTTAGCAAAAAAATTATAAAAATATAAACTTCAGCTTTTGTAAATTGCACTTGTTATATAAAAAAAAAAAATTCGCACTTCATTAGACTAGAATTGTATTGGCTATAAAACTGCTTACCCAACGATGTTCTAAATATTCACATTGAAAAGTTGAAAAATTGTAGAATTTTCGTAAATTTTGTATAAAAGTTTGAAACTTTGATTGATATGTTTTCGGGTAAAGCTTGGATGATATTTTTATAGAAAAATTACAAAAAAAAAATTAGCTCGAAAAACATTACGAATAGAGTCCCACCGATGAATCGGCCGATGCCGAGGCTAGTATCGGCCAAAAGAATCGGAATCGGCCCTTTTCGGCCGATTCTTGAATGAGGTATTGTTATTTAGTTAAATATTTGATTATGTTTATCTTTTGTTATTATAAAAATTTATAAAAGCATTTGTTCTTAAAATGAAATTATATTAAAATAATTGAATTAAATTCATTTCAAAACAAATGTTTTTATAAACTTTTATAATAACAAAAGAAAAACATAATCAAATAACTAAACAACATAACCTCTTTCAAGAATCGTCCAAACACGGTCGATGCCGATTTTTTTGGCCTATACTAGCCCCGGCATAGACCGATTAATAGGTCGGACTAATCAACAAAAAATCAACACGTGGTCATTTGTTTGAGTCACTGTACATTCTTTAAGTATAAGAAAAATGTATTTATATTCGATTTCAAAATTGTAGAAAAAAATTGAGCCAAATTTTGCCAAAAATCTATTGACATATGTATGTAATAATAATAATAGATTGGCGCTTACACATATGTTAGTGTTTGGCCGAGCTTCTCTTCCGATTTGTGGCGTGCGCCTTGATGTTTTCACACAAAGTGGAGGGACCTACAGTCTTCCGCTGACTCCGGACGGAAATTGTATTTTTATGAGAAGCTGTTTTTCATGGCAGAAATACACTCAGAGGTTTGCCATTGCCTGCCGAGGGACGACCGTTGATAAGAAAAAACCTTTTTTTCTACATTTTTTTTTTCGATGTTGCTTCGGCCTGGGCTTGAACCCAGGCGCAGAGGAGTGGAAGCGCGCACTCCTTACCACTACACCACAGCGGCCGACTGGCGGATGTTTTGAGAAAAAAAGCTCGAAAATGGATTCGTCATATCTCCTTATAGATAGCATGTTTTGTTTCTTTAAGCAAAGTTTTGATTTGAAAATTTTATATGGGGTCATGACCACATTCAGCAAAACGGCTAACAGCATTGAATTCAGCATACCCAAATTATCTAGAAATTACCTATCTCCCGTCTGTCGGACTTAACATCTAGTTCCTTCTGCATCCCTTTTTCTATAGTTCCGAACCACATCTAAATTCGTAACCTTAGGTATATGTATGCAATTAGGTTTCTAAAGAATTTTTTTTTATTATTTTATTGCTAGTATGCCTTATGGATAAACATAAGCAATTGCTTTTTCTTAAAATTTCACACCTTTTACTTAAATTTGTTTGAATACATCGAGTAAAAGTTTTGAAATTTTAAGAAAAAGCAATTGCTTGTTTTTTTATTCATATGGCCCATGTCACTAATTTAGACTTAACAAATTTGCGTATTACTGAACAGAAACGGTTAGAAATAAAAAAGGTATTCAATGTTTTGAAAAACGATCCCTTTTAAATTTTTCTTGCTTCTTGCATTAAAATATAATTTTATAGTTTTAAAAGTACCACATTTCGGTTATTTTGAACTGGGATCTAGTTTCTATCGGACTGGTTCTTTTTTGGCGATAAAGATCTAGCACATAATTAGAAATTTGATTCACTAGTTCGCGGTTTCCCTGCAGGGTATGTACATATGTACATACGTATATAACAAACACGCTATATATTACAGTATGTATGTATGTAGGAAGATGTGTCAGCTGCAAAGCGATAAGCAAGTCGTGGAGTGATTTGTAGCTAATTCTCACTTCGAATTTATTTTGTTTTTGTTATTTTTTGTGGTACAAAAAGGTAGTATTGATTTGAAAATTTTGTATGGGGTCACGAGCCCATTCGGCAAAACGGGTAAAAGCATGTTCCCATTATCGTAATTTACGGCTCATTCGTAATTTATAAGCAAATCATGCTGAAATCAAGTAATTTCGCCTTGTAAAATCTGTCAGTAAATTAAATAGAAATGAGATAATTTATTATAAATCAAGAACCAAACGAAGAAAAATTTTGTCTTATCGTTTATTTTAATAATTATAGTTTAAAAAACTAAAACCTCGCTGTTATAATTTCCATTCGTA
>NW_016178699.1:0-7696 GCF_001687245.7 Rhagoletis zephyria | reverse complement strand
TTTTTTTTTTGTATGAAATGTGAGCAGGAAATAATGTTGCTCATACGCCATGTACGAGTATTCAAGTGTTTGATCAAACTTATTGGAAGGCGATAACGATTGATTACGTGAAAGGGATTAGTCGTAGCTTAGTGATGATTCCTGCCAATATGTAGAGAATTTCTCCCTCTACAACGTGGTATCTTTATTATTTTGTGTAATGCATTTGATTTGATACAGTATGCGTTGACTAACTAAAATATTTGAAATATATCATTATCGGAACAAGTTTAGAAGTTCCGGAATCTAATAACATATCCCTTATACTGCTACATTTGTCTGATTACAAATTGCATTTGTAAATTTTCCATATTGTTTACTTTTAGGCCCCACTGCTTTTCATTTAGAGAAATCTGACGATGCAAATTTAACGTAGCGATTCTCAGAATTCCTCTGCTGTACATGTTTTATGGAAACCATCATATTATATAACAAATTTTATATAATTTTTTTTTCATTTCATATTCCAAAATCATGTAGAAAAAGACAAGCTAAAAGGTACCGATCGGCCCATTTTTCGCAAAGTTATGTGTATTTAAAAAATATAACTTTTTCAAAAATCGATATCTAGAGAACGTCTAGAAAAAACTTTGTAAAAATCAAGGAAGCTTCTCCGGATCGGTAGTATAACATAAAATCTTATGAGAAATATCGGAAATGGTGTCCTAAATGGGCTCGAATATCCTATACGAGATATAATGTAGGTAATTTCGGTAAATGAAGATATGGAAATGTTAGTAATTTTTCATAATGTCTGTTTTATTTAGTACTTAAATTTAAAAATTGAGGCATTGCATTTAATAAAAAAAAAGCTAACAGCAGCCATTAAACACAATGTGCACTGTACCTGCACCTCGTGTGATAGATATCGTTCTCTGTAAACAATAGCAATCAAAATATTTTTAATCAATATATGGGCTCAATACAGCTTTAGATACCTTTTTTGTATTTATGTTTTTGCCATTTTTGCACCTAAAATGGATTAAAATGGATAATTACAAACTAGAAACAGAGACTCGATTTCTTACCTGCATGAATAACATGGAATAACTGCCTTATTCGCTCGATTCAGGCCGATTTCCCGGAATAACTATTCTGACTTTCTTGTTACGCCTTATTCCATTTTAATCTATGCGTCAATAACAGACTTATTCCGACTAATTCTCCTCTCTATTCCGTAAATATTGATACTCCACATTATTCCGACATATTAGGAGTGTCAATAATATGGCCGTTAGTAAAGTAATAGGTAAAGCCAAGCCAACAGTTTTGTTTTTTATTATCGAAACCACATAAATTTTCGTGGGCCCCACTTACATCTCGTGAACCCCCTATGCCAACGTGGACTCCCGTGGACCCCACGGAGTCCTCCTGAACCACTTTGGGAATCACTGGTATACAAAGTCTATTCCATACCAAAGATATTTAAACTAGATACTAAGTAGAATAGTAGCAAAGTGCCAACATTTTGGACCCTACTACCATGTACTAAATAAACCTATTCACAAAATGCATTAAAGCAACACGAAAGGCGACTAAAGGAGAGCAAAGCATATTATGCCCTTAGCAAAATAGCAACTATTGGTTTTTTCGTTTTTTTTTTGTTAAGTCTTTAAAAATTCGCAAAACTTTCACCAGTTGAACATAGTCCATGCAATGCAGTGCAGCGCTGTTCATTTCGTTTCAGTTGGATATCAGTAGAATTTAGTTTGCTAAAATTTATTCTATTTACTTTACACTTTTAAAAGCAATGGGAACTATAACAACAACATATACTCACAATGCACTCGTTTGCTAAAAAGGAAATGAAAGAAGAAGAAAAAAAAAAGAAAACGAAAAACACACAACGAACGTAAAAAACAGTGAAAAGCTTTCAGTAACAGTGAACGCCAGAGAAACCGCAAAATCGTCTGCCATAACTAATTAATGCAACAACAAATTGCAATAATAATAACAACTCCAACTCAAAGCTAGCTGTGCGCAGCAGCAATGCCAGCATCCAGAGCCAGCCTTGCTCTAATGCAATTGACAATCAACACACCCGCTGCCGCCTACATGCAACCCCCCACACTCACTTATCACCCACTCCTCATCCAACTGCTCGCCCGCTCGTCGAGCGTTCGTCTGCTGTGTGTGCGCGCCCCAAATAAAAGTAAAGTAAAATAGGGGGCGCGGCACTACTTAGCAGCCCTCGCTGATGCTGGCAAATGAGAATCCTTAAAATTCGTTTTCTATTTTTTCCCACGAGCTTCGTGTACGCTACTTCAAAGGATTTTTCAACTCTTTACTTACCTTTTTCTTTTTATAATTCTTTTAATGTGTCTTTTTTTAGAATTTTGCACAGTCCTACTGTTGGCTGTTGTTGGTTTTCTTACATATTATTCGCTTTTTTCATTTCTATTTTGTTGTAGTTGCAACGCCAGCACAACACTGCGCATGTACTCGCACCGAAGCACGACAACTAAAACGGTTGCAAAAAAGGCAAGACGGATGCAAACAAAAAACGCATTAAACTTTTTTTTTTGCGCAAAATACACTCATAAAATTGTATGGATGCAACATCAACACACACAAAGTGCCGCATATGCCAACGTCAGCGCCCACGCTCGCTGCAAATGCTGGCATAGCGCAGCCAATACTACCAGCAACAACTCGGCTGCAGTAATAACAAACTGCAAATAAAATGTAAAACATACACAATGCGAAATGCGAACGGACAGACAGTCGAACTCGCAATTGGCAACTCAAAACTCGCAAAAATGCACTGCGGCAGTGCGCATCCGTGTCATCCCGGCAGCGATGTGTAAACGTACGTGTGTGTATGTGTGTGTGCCTGCAATCGAGCGAGCGAATGTTGCATGCATCAGTTTCTCGTTAGTGTATCGGCATGCTGCCTGTTGTGTTGGCATTCTCTTACCACACAGCCGTTGCAAGGTACTCAGGTTCGGCGGAAATTAGTTTCTAATCTGACTTGAAAACATAAAAGGCAAGTCAGTGAAAGAGTTTTGATTTTTTTTTTAATTATGCTTTGTTTTTTTTTTAGTTTTTTTGAAAAGCTTTGCTGGGATTTCTGATAAGTGGCATAAGCTACGCTAGTGCAGCTAAGCCATCGCACGGATACGAAGTTCGTGCATACAAATTTCTGCAAAGTAAAAATATTTACAGATTTAAAATTGGCTCTCCCTCTCTCCACTCATCACGGCTCGATAGTTTCTCGCTCTAAAAAAATTGCGAGAAAATGTTTCAACAGTTTGAATATTTATATTTATCTTATTTATTGTTTTTTTTAAGACCTCAAAAATTTGTGGGAAAAGGGTACACATAGTTTGCCTAAAAATTTCTTCAAAATGTTTTTTTTTTTTGCTTTGAATCGGGCTTTCGGTTAGGTTGGGTTGGGTTCAACGGTTCATATCCCTAGTTGAGTACCATTACTAGAGACAAGATCATAATAATTCATGATAACTCATAATAAAAGTATCGCATATCTCCTTGCTTAATAGAAGCTTGAATTTTAGTTTGTATTTGCCCATCCTATTTTTAGAACTTGTTTGAAGAAGTCTCGTTCTTTTCGCGTCCAAAAACCAGCCCAAATTTATTTATTTCCTAAATTTGTTTAAATATGTCGCGATTTCTGGGCGCCATGCATTGCTTAATTCACGGTTCCACCAAAATCAATGATATTTATTGCCTTCAGAACCGACCAAAACGAAAAGTTTTACAGCAGAGGAATAAAAGGTGGAGCTAAAGACATAAATAGGGGGCAGCTGGCCACAACAGAAGCCTCTAAAATAATAATTGCGACTAACTTGTACAACGAGCAGGGAGAAGAAGAAAAGGGAAAAGAGACCGCCCTTGAACGACCTTGAATGTAGTGAGGTACCAAGGTGTAATGATTGATGGTAGGCTATCTAACGAAGTTGACATTGAAACAGTAAGTAAAAAACGACAAGAGTACAAAGCACTAGCCACACGTACATCTGGAGTCATGCGCTTCAGCAAAAGTCCTATGCTAACTGCATCATGCAGTCGCCATAATAGCTCGCTGATTTGTTGGCTAACGAAATCCACTGTATCTACCTATATTAAGACCACAACGCTGGGCCTCGTCTTCTTCTGGGCGCTGTACTTTGTGACTCATACCGAGCATAAAATCTTGGCTATATACAGATCTGGCGAAGTTGATTTTTATATGACTCAATTGCTTAGTGACCACGGCTGCTTTCGACAGCAGTCGCACCAAATATTATGGTCATGATGATTCGATGTGAAAATCTGCCGAAAAATGCTGAACATGTACTTTTCGCTTGCCCATCGTTTTGACTTGAAAGAGAGGGTTTAAGAATATTCAAGAGTCTGGGATGCATCTAAGACTCTAAGTAGAGAACTAAGGATCAGACAGCAACACTGACGCTTAGAAAGTGTTAGTTAGTTAGTAGCTAGAAGTGTTTTTTTTTTATTGAACCATTTCTTCTTGTCAGTTTTTTGTTTTATTTTTCATTTCTTCGCAGGAAAACCTCTTGCGCGCAGGGCTTGGAACGCGCGACGTAAAAAAAAATTTCCAACGAATAGTAAAAAGCCTCGAATTTTTTTATAAGCACGACGGCCATGGCGGACTTACAAAGGACCACGATTTGAGGGCATGTACCTAGAATGCCCAGCCTCTTATTGGGCAATGTGCCACGTATGATATAAAATGGTTCGGAGAGAACCCCTTCTTAATTCTGACAGTACTCATGGTATTCCAAACCACAGCCATGCTTTCGTCACATACTATTTTACAGAGAAATTGGTTGATGTTTCTCACCAGCTCCTCGGCGGCATATTCGAATAGCGGAGCTGGTAAGTTATCAGTTCTGGCAGCTTTATTATTTTGGAACATGTTGTTTCTGTTCAAAACTCGTCATATTCATTATCGATTCTGTCATCATCGACTGGGTTTTCAAAGTCCTCGTTATCTCCAGAGTTTTCGTCATTTCTGCCACATACTCTGGACATTATTTGTCAAATTTATTTACAGCAATTTCTTTGTACGAGTAACAACCCTGTTTTTCCAGCCGTAACTGCCATCATAGAGCAAAGGTAAGAGAGCAAAACATGAATTTTCTGGTGCCTACAAATGAGAAAAGTCTGCAAAGCGTAGCGGAAATCTTACAGTAAGCAGCAAGGAAGCACGTGGCTGTTGTGCAGCAACGTCAGGCGAAAATGTAAACAACACATATACAAGGACAAAATTTTCAAACAAACGTGCATGAGACTATGCGTATAAGTGTGGAGAGTGCAACAGAAAGGCGCATACAAACACACATACATACATATGTACATATGGAAGACCATTAGAGGAAATTTTAATTAGGACTAACCAATTAACCATTAGATTGAGAATTTATGTACATATGTAGGTACAAATACAAAATATAAAAGGGTTGAAATTTGAGTGAAAATATTACAGTTTTATGTAAATATTTTAACTTTTAAACTATAAATTTGTGAGGGTTGAAATTCAAAGACTTTCTCGGAAGAAGACTCGACAAAATAAATTAGAAATTGTACGAGAAAATTTGTGGAGATCTAATAAGTTTGTACTCAGAATGAGTTTACAACAGCGTGCGTATGTAAACTTCATGTAGACGTTTGTATGTATGCATGTATGTGCAGTTTCAAAATTTAAAGTCGCCACACATATGTATGTATGTATGAGCAGACGCATGCAACCCCACCCACTGCTATGTAAACATATACAAATCTGTACAAACTTACATTATGCGAACAGCGCCGCTCATTATGCCACATGTGTGGCGTTTGTGCAGCAGCGTTTTTCGAGAACGGCAAAGGCAGAACGCAGCCATCTCATTCGCACATGTTTCATTAAATTAACGCGCGCGTTACGCAGTTGCCACTAACTCAACGGAATAACAAGCGCACGTACATACATACATACATATATGTGCATATATATGTACATACGTTCAAACCGCTGCCACTTCCGACCCACTAAAAAGGCCTGACTCTCAGCTCCATGGGGACGGACGGGAGCCAATTGAATGCGCTGCACTGGGAGTTGCCGTCGCCTTTGTTTGTATGCATGTATCCATGCTTGTTTTTGTAATTGTAGCTGCGTGGGAGCAACCGTGGCAACGAGACGCGTATGCGTATGCATTGGCGTATGGTATGTACATACGCATGGTGTATATGTATGTAATTAAGTAGAGATGTGAGTTATGGAGCTGCCACATATGACATCTGCAAAGGTTTACATATGTACGTGCATATTAGGGATGTTAATTTGTCAGCTTTTTCCGATGCCGGGATTTTCGGGATGTCGTTATCACAATCTCGTGATCCCGGGATTAGTCCCGGAATTTAGATATTCATTACTTTTCAGCAACTTAAATCGATAAAATTGCTTCTATATTGTTTGAGAAGCTCTCCTACCATAAAATAAATAATAAATAAATGGGGTTGAAACCTACTTTTTTATTTAAAGTGGCGTTTTTATTTTTTTCTCTCTCTGAAATCAGGATTTATTTGAAAGGTCTTTGTAGTTTCAAATATATGATTAAGTCTAAAAATTATATGAAAAATTCAATGCAATATAGAAGAAAAATATGGGTACCGAATGCAAGTGGAAATTTCTTTTGATTTAAAAAAAAAATTAAAATTGTTTGGATTCACAAGGAAGAATAGGTAATTTTTCAAGCTCATAAAGTTATAAAGATGAAATTCGAGGATGTCATCGAGTTTATATAAGTCCTTAACATAAAATTTATTCAAAATCAAATATTGCAAAATTTTAAGGATAAAATTTTAAAAGGAAATTTTCAATACTTACCAGTCCTTCTGTACCAAAAACTTAAATCTGCGTAAATTCCACAGGATTTCCTATTAATTTTGATACCCATACTTCTTCTCTAAGAACATTTCTCTGATTTTTTTTATCATTTTCATTACTATATTTGGCCCATGGTTTCGCGAATATATTGATATTTGTGTTTAAAATTTACTATCGCGCAGTTTTATATGTAATGAACTAGACATTTATAAAAAAATATTAATTATTAAATAAAAAAAAAGAAATATAGCCAATACTGGTTAAGAACAGGAGTTTCTATTATTACCATCAGTGCAAATTACAAATCCCGAAAATCCCGGGATTACTTGCCAAGCTTCCTGGGATCCCGGGATTAACATTCCTAGTGCATATGTATGTATGTTCTTATAAACTTTAAAATATGTTGGATCACAAGCAAAAGTATGAGGGCGAGTATGAATGTATGTAGGTTTGTATAAACCTATGCTTGTTTATTCAACGTGCCAATGTGAAGGGTTAATTCATGAATCGGTGAAGAAGCCAGCCAGTAGCCGGCAGACATTATGGTGGCGAGCAACAACAAAACTATTCTCTATTTTTTAACGCCTACCTAATATCTGTTATCTTTTACATATCATCTATTATCTATCATATTTTATCTANCTTCCTGGGATCCCGGGATTAACATTCCTAGTGCATATGTATGTATGTTCTTATAAACTTTAAAATATGTTGGATCACAAGCAAAAGTATGAGGGCGAGTATGAATGTATGTAGGTTTGTATAAACCTATGCTTGTTTATTCAACGTGCCAATGTGAAGGGTTAATTCATGAATCGGTGAAGAAGC
>NW_016178696.1:0-7698 GCF_001687245.7 Rhagoletis zephyria | reverse complement strand
GCGAAGTATGCATTATCAGACCATAAGGGTTAAAACGTAGTAAATCGGCAAGCAAAGCGAAGCGCTAACATCGAGCAAATCTTCAATTGCAAACGTGTATGTCAGCTTTGCTCTTCACCAAGCGCTTTCCGACTGAAACATACGTGTTCGAAATGGACGCTTTGCTCGATGCTCTTTGCTCGCCGCTCCACTGTCTTCTTACCCTAAACCTGTTTGTAGAAAACAACTTTTACCGAAATGAGTTTGAATAATTTAAATGTTTTCCATTCATTTATTCACATTCTTCCATTTGAACGTAGAAAATTTAAAACAAAATTTACACTGCCGGCAAAAAGTATTGGCACAGCAAATTTTTCGCAATATGTATATGCAACAATTTTTTTTTCTAATATTTTTCAACCAATTTTTATAAAGAAATGGTTCATTCTACAACAAAAAACAAAGAAATAAAATGCCTACACTTGGTGCAAAACTCACGAAAATTCAGCAAATTTTCATTCAAACTTTCAACTTTTTAATCAGATTTTAAAAATTTTTTTTGGCTACGCAGATTTGTAGCCCAATCAGTTTCATTCAATAAAGTCTAAGCTTTAAATAGCTAGAAATTACCGCTGATTTTTGGCAATTTTTTTCACGCAGTCTCTTCCATACAAACAAATTTTTCGAAAGTAGTTTATATGGAAAAAATGCAAAACACCTTTAACAAAACAAAAATCTCAATCTCTTTGACTAACTCCGAACATGCATTTTTTACTAGAATTAATGGGCTGCAAAACTGCATACTAAAAAAAAATTTAAAAAATCTGATTAAAAAGTGTAAAATTTGCATGAAAATTTTCTGAATTTAACACGATTTTTGCACAAAATTTAGGAATTTTATTTTTATGTTTTTTGTTGTAGAATGAACCATATTTTTATAAAAAATTGGCGGAAAAATATTAGAAAAAAATTGTTGCATATATTGTGAAAAATTTGCTGTGCCAATACTTCTTGCCGGCAGTGTATATTCATAACTTACAAAATTTTCAAACGCTGAATGTTTGTTTTGTATGTGTAGTAAAAGATTGAAATCTACTGTACTCTGTTTGGCTAGAAGTTTTAATAAATTCATGCAACCCCCTAATGTATTTTTCCTAACCTCAAAAAACATTTCGGATTTTCTCTGTCAGGTAAAATCCAAAATGTTTTTTGAGGTTAGAAAAAAATCCAGACGAGATAGAGTACGGCCATTCAACGCGGTAAATGAGATTCTCTCCATAATCCCCATCTAAGCGACATTCCAAAAATATCTCTTTTATTTGCCCCCACGATACAAAGAGCTCGTTCTTTTGCTATATATGGTGCCGCTGCGATTCAGAATCATATTAGAAGAACTAAATTTAAAATGTGTCGCATTTTCAATGCCAAAAAGTGTTAAATTTAGTGCAAAATACCCTAACTTAGCAAGAGGGTTCATTAGGCTGTTAGGCAAAATTAGAAAAGTCTGAATTTTAATGCGCTAACCCAGCAGGATTTTATTATACCGAAAAAATATGCAATTTTTTTATTTTGGAGCTAAAAGCATTTTTCATGTATTTTATTTGGGGAAAAACAATTTTTCGTACAAATGTATGTATAAAATTCTTGAAAATGAATGTTTTTAGATTTTATTTCCCATGCATTTTTACGTTCAAGTCTTAAGTGACGTTCATAGGTAGGTGGTTCGCAAATTCGTAACACCTAGTCATTTGAATGCCTTTAGTGATGTCAATTTGAGGTTAAATAGTTCGGTTTGCCCAAACAGTAATGGCTAAAGGACACATTTTTTACCGCATCAAATTAGCTTCATAGCAACCAAAGCCAGATTAGATTGCAATAAGCATCATACCAGCTAAATATCTAAGTATTTAGGAAGCCATGAGTCTCCCCGCCTTTGTGTTTGTAAATACATACATAATTTATTCAAACTAAATTACCATAATTTTTTGGGGTTTCATTTTAATGTACATAAGTATCCCTCTTATAACTTTTGTATGTGTAAACTGTGTTTACTTTACTAAGCGTTTGCTCAGTTATTTATAATACTGAAAATAAAATATTCATGATAGCAAATGAAAATGTTCCCTTTTGGCTGGTTTAGTTGCGGTATTGTTTATCTGTGAGTTGGTGGATAATTAGTGCGCAGATAAAGGAAGCCAAACAGGTATTTTTATGCAGAAAATTTTTACCATGCCAAACAACAACAACAAAAATATAAAAATAACAAAAAATAACGGAATTTGCCATTTTTTGTCGAGCACAGCTTAGGCACTCAAAAGTTTCCAAAGAATAATTAATTAAAATTCCACTTAAAAATTCATAGGTAAAGTAAATATTAAATCAAATATATTCCGCCACTTTGCGAAAAAAAACCATACTGGAACAATAGCATAGCAGCAGCTAAAAGGCTTATGAATAAATTTATTCTGCGCGCAATATTCATTTCAATGAAGTATGTAAGTTTTGTGGCCGCTGAATTAGCAATTGTAGTCGGTAAATGTACGCCAGTATGTACATATGTATCTATGCTTACTGCTTAATGAAAATTCCTTTATTATAGTTTTTGCATATTTAGTTAGGTCAACTCATATTGAGTGAATAATAATATTCAATAAAAATTACTTCACCACCAAAGTACATACATATGTTCCTATATGATGGAGTTTTTAATGTGAATTTAATGGTTAGTTTGGTTGAAGTTCTCAGTTGCTCAACAGGCACATAACTAAGCAAAGGGAAGAAAAGGGGCTAGAGACGGCCCTGCATATCCGTATATATATCACATATATAATTATATATCTATATATATTTAAAATGAAATATCTTTCGTATGACCGCGATGTCTGACAATCTGGAATCGGTCTCGGTTTTGTAAAAAGTACTTTTTTGGAATTTCTGTGGAAGGTTTTTCGATAGAAAAAAATTCAAAACTTTTTGTTGTTGTTGACAAGACGTCACGATTTCACGATTTAACAATTTCATAGAGTTTTGAAACATCTGCCACGAAATGAAAAGGGATAGTGACACCACTCATACAAACTGAACTTCTCATATCTCTGCGCCCGCTTACGCTAACATCCTGAAATTTGACACAGCCACATATGTTATCAATATCGTAAGTATGGCGAAAAGTGTCAGTTATTGGAATGCCCATTTCCTTTCTAGCGGTATTGATACAGGTGCATCCATATATGTACATATAAATGGGCTAGCATGATTCGCTTGGGAACCATTTTTCTGCAAGACTTCTAAATCGCATTAAATGATTTCATTTTATTTTAATTTTTGTTAAAAGGTAAAATTTTTGTGAAAATTTTAAGAAAGTCTACAATTTTGCTCAAAGTTTGGAATTAGCATTTGGAAGATTACTTAAATAAAAATAACCTTGCTGAGTCTTCTTCGATCACTTTTAATGATTTAAAATTGATTAATCGCTTCTCGGATCAAAAAAGCCTCGAAATTAACTGAACCTTACGCTTGAAAAGTGATTTATTGAAAATATAAAAACAAAATGTAGGGCAATCACAACTTGATCATGCTTGGGATTGAAATGCGATCTTTTCCTTTGCTATTTAAAAATAATTTGTTTCAGCTGCCTTTGCTTTTAACAGCATAATTTTTCATAATTTGTTTGTCAAATTTTAACAAAAGCATTCGAGTCGTGCTGTGAAGTGCGGGATGTAAGAGAATCGCAATATATGTATGTATAAGTAGTATCATGATAAAAATATAGTAAGGTAGAACCGCTGAGAGTCACTTTTAAAATTCTTGACGTTTCCAAACAATTTAGTTTTTAAATTTACTCACAAACTCACACACACATTTTCATTTTCAATCTCAAGCAACAACAATTTCGTACAATTTCAATTTTTTATTTTCACTTTTATATGATTTTAAAATGTTGGCAAACTTCAAAAAAAAATCATGGCCGACAAATTGAGAGAACCTTGCTATGTTTTTATCATGAGTAGTATGATCTAATAATAATGTTTTTCATCTTAGATATTTGCCATCTTGAATTCGAAAGCACAGACCAAGAAATAAACGATGTGTTACAAAAGCATTTCGTGTACGCTAAATACAGTTTTTTTTTGTCATAAAAACATATTTCAACAAACGCATAAATATATATTGTGAAAACTTTGTGCAAAACTCAGGAAAATTTAATAAACTTCGAATTCTTCAACGCGATTATTGGCAATTTGTTATATTATATGTGTCTTCCAAAGTATGTTTACCATTTTTTTGTATAGAAGACACAGCCAGAAAAAAAAAACAACATTCATCGCAACTTTTAAGCAATTTGGAACCTGCAATTTATTGTATAAAATGTAATGCGCCACAAAATTGCATACTCAAAACCTATTTAAAGTTTTATTTAAAAAGATGCTAATTCGTTGAATTTTTATTAGTTCTGCATACAATTTAGACATTTTGTTTTTATGTTTTTGTTGTAATATGCTTACGCATGTTTTTTATAAAAATGAGTGAAAAGATATTATAATGAAAAACCTTGCATACATTATGAAAAGTTCGCTGTGCCAATTAATTTTAGCCTGGAGGGTAATTTGAAATATTTTTAACTGTTATAATGGATCTTTTTAAAAAACAATTTCGTTATTTCATTATTATAAATTAATTTAATACTGATTTAATTTTTGGCAGCTCCAAAAATTTCAAAATAGACTAAGAAAGGCTTCGAAAAAGACTCGAAAATAATTCGAAATACGACTGACTCGGCAAGAAGAGTCGCGGGCAGGGTACCATTTTATACCGACAAAAGAGTCTTTCATGATTAGAATATTAGCACATTTGTGATTGTTTTAATCGCTCAAAGGACTCAAAAAAGACTCGACACTCGGGTTCACTCGAGGCGACATGCACAAGAATTTGGTCTTTCACAATCTTGAACTTGGCGGATTTCTCTTTGAATTTGATCCAACTGTTCTTCTTTCTTTTTCCTATTTATTAAGTCCTTTTTTGTGGGGTTTTCTGAAGTTTCTTAGGTGTGTGCCAATAAATCGCAAGCTACGGATGACCTTAAGTCGCCTAAACCCAGAGCATCGATGAAATTTAGGAAGATCTGTTTGGTGAAAAGTCGCGGCGATCATTTGAACTTCAGTTTTAGTAATTTTATATATTTTTTCTTTGTTTTGCTCTTTGTGACATTTAGAACCCTATACGCAGCTCTTATTAACCCAGTGCTTGCCCAGCCCTCTAATATAAGGTATTGGCTAGTATGAATACCAGCTCATCCTAAAAGGCAGCTAGGTAGCTTACGATGTGGTCGAAAAATATACAGGGGAATGATGTCGCCAAATTCTATCTAAAGGTGGTATTTATCGACTAACTAATTTGTAGAGGATAATTAACCACTGGTTTTTTTATCTATGTAAAATTTAAAAAAAATTTTAAGCAACAAGGAGGGTGTAAATTTGTATGCATAACGAAAAAAAAACTTATTTAATGAGCACTAATGCTTATTAATTTAATACATTTAAGCTTTGTGCCAAACTGTAATTAGTAGCACTTAGATCGTGACAATTACAGTGGTAATAATTGACTAACGATTTTGCCTTGGGGACATAATTGATTTATTTTTTTTCGGATTTCTTTAACTTACTCCTTTTTAATGCTTATTAGGGTGGGTCTACAATTTTGCACAGATTGTTATGTAGTCGTCAACGTTAGTACTATTACAAACCTGAATCGGTTCACGTGCTCCAAAATTTTGTAGTAACCTCCTCCTTTTATTAAGGGGGTCGGGACTACCCTTTATTTTTTATATTTATAAAATGGTAACTGTTGTTTAAGGGTCCTAACCAGGGTTTTGAAATATTGGAAAAATCGTTGAATTCGACAAAATTTTGAATTTGATCAGCTATAACTCTGCAGCTTTGGTACGATCAAAGCAAATGGTGTCTCGTGGTGTGTATTTTGTCTTTAAACAATGTAAGTACTCATAGCATTGGTTAGACTGGCTAGCAAAAAGTCATAAAAAAAAAAAAATTTAAAAACAAAAATACTCTTATCACAAAACCTTGTACATAAAAACATACAAAAATTCGTAATGAGCGAACGATTCTACGCGTAATTCTAAGCGAATTCGCCGAAGAAACTATGGGTCTAAAATCAATTTGGAGTTTGCCAAATTGCGGGAAAAATTTTGCTGTAGTGTCGTAAAGTAGAGCTTGAATTTTGTAAAATGTACTAAAAGGGTTTTGGTATGATGAATCCATTTCTGCACTGATATTTTTATTAAAACTTCCACCAGAGGGCGCAACAGTAAAAATTTGCAAATTTTCCTCGAACCCTTTTTTGCAATCTTTTCTTTGGAAAAGTTGCTTAGAATTACATGTAATCTTCCTCTATTAATACGCGCATAGTAAAAAAAATGACCCGCCCTTATGTATACATACTACACTATAAAAAGTGCATGTAAAACTAATATATTTTTTAAAAAATAATAAATATGAAGTGCTCATATTTACACAATTTTAAAAAATTTCTGTGTAGTTTTTCTCTACGTGACAAATTTGGTATATAAAAGTAAACAGACAGATTTTGCACACATAAGGAGAGGAAACTGGTTACCTCTTTTTATATGCGTAAATTTAAACAAAAAATTTTTAGGGGAAATTCTAAAAATTTTATGTGTAAACTGTGAAATTGCGAAGAATAAATGTTTAGAACTCAAAAAACAAATTTGAAATTTATTCTACGCTACACAATGATAAGTAAAAGTAAACAAGTAGTGTTTAGTTTAATTAACACGGTGTGTAAATTTGCTTTCATTAAGAGAGGAAATTTAAACAAAAATTTTTTACAGTGCAACCGCCAAATAGTTATTTCCCACAACCCTAATGACTCTGAACAACACTACTATTTATGTATGTATGTTAGAATGCCCATGTATGTATATATGTTTATTAAATAGCAAATCATTGAAGTAGCAACTTTCCGTGTTAGTCATAATCATTTACTGTTTAAGTATGTCGAAGTAATTCATGCTAACGTGCTGCACCGACGATAACTGTACCAACATTTTATGTCAACTTGTTACCAATGCACTTACTAATTTGTATGTGTAAAATTTAGCAAAAATCTTTCAAGTCACGACATTCCATAGGTCAGATTGCTTAGCAATCCTCTTACTTTGTTGTAAACTGCGCTAAATTTTGATTGACAAACTAGCAATTACCGCGCTTAAAGAAGTACGGGTATACAAAATAGCTAACTAATTGAGTACAGTGACTGGGCGTTTAGCTTTGAACTACCGACCATTTTGTTTTCGTTTGTTACTTGGGTCGACAGTTATTTAGCCTGTCCATAATTATTTGCTTTGACTAATAGCATGCAATTTAATTAATATAACAAAACGCTCACACCGCAATGACATTAAGCTGTTGTTCAATGTCTGATTATGACAAATCGGAGGTAGAAGATCCGGTTAAATACAACGACTGCTTTATCGATCACATGTTATGTGCATGATAGTGATAACCAGACATTGAACAACCGGCCCTAAGCCCTACAATTAAGATAAACTGACATACATACATTTGTGTGTATATATGTATGTATGTGCACATGACCCGGAGAAAACTTGTGTATTAATTTATCGGTATTACTATTTTTTGGGCTTAAAAACATGTACGTGATCCTCATTCAAGATACTTG
>NW_016178694.1:0-7698 GCF_001687245.7 Rhagoletis zephyria | reverse complement strand
TGGCGTACCAAACCTATTTGAGGTGCATTGATGTACTCCGCTTATGTCGATTGCTTTTTCTAAACCACATTTGATTTGCATATGATTGAAATGAAGGACAGCAGCAGGCATAGAGTGTTACGAGCAGAACATGCTTGTGGTTTTGTCAAAAAAACTTAAGCCTATAGTGAAGCTACGCAGTACTTACTTAAGCTGCAGTGGTTGAAGTTAGGCAAATGGCTATATTAGGCAGACAGTTGGCAGCTGAGAATGCGAACGTGTCGACCGTCCAAATGCCAGTAGTTAAGCTGGCAACTGCCAACCTTTGCTTTTGCTGATTCGATTAATGCGGCTCTACTGCTGTAACTGCCTCAGTTGGAATGCCTTCACTCCCTGGCTTCTCTACCCCGTGCTTCGTTTGGGAATTGTCGAAATTTCCAATTAAAAGCTGGGAAATTGTACGGGCTGGGAAGGCAAAAGGCATTGGCAAGCTGAAGCTATTGTGGCATGTATCCGGCATACTTCTTCAGCCATCATTGCTACAACATCATCCTGCAATCTTCACATTTATCGGGCCCGTCTGCTACTCTTGCCAGCTTTCGCCGCTGCTGGCTGCACCGATAGTGTAACGCCAGCTGCGGTCATCCGAGCAATCAAATATGCCACCAACAAATCAAACCTTTCACTCTAATACCCTAGGAAAGCAGTGTGATTTATGCCACCAAGCTGTCCGATAACTTTGTTAATTCGTGTGCTAACAAGCTTTAATGCTTTTCTGTCACTTTACCAAGGTGTTGCAATTGCTTTCAATTCGAAAATACACATTTGGCATGCAGCATGAGGTTATGCGTTCAGATAGATAGAGATTAATAGTTGAAGGTTTGTGTTGTGGCATTGAAGCAAAGTAGAATTTGATTCTGAGGGCAGACCAGTTATGGGAAGTGTAAAAAATCTCAGAACTTATGAACGAGGTTGCTAAAGATGGAAGTTTAATAATTTTTATGATTAGCTTAGGCTATGGCAGGTTCGGCTAGGTAAGATGTGCGGTCTGATTTACTTTCGATTATAATATTTTGATCTTTGTCATTTAGTATCGGTGATTCTCATTTAGAAGTAGGAATTGAACTGAACAATACAGTTAATCTTCCAGATTCATTAGCTGCTACACGCGTCAAATTATCTCCTCGGCTGCCATACAATTTAAAAAACTATCAACGACTAATTGATACTATTTATTTTATTTATAGCCACCCGTGATTGGTCAAAATTGATTAGAATGGCTGCAAGCTACCCATCAAGCATATCATCAATCAAATTCAGGATCAATAGATATGTAACAGAAGCAAATTTCATACTCGTTAAATATGCATCACTCACAGCTCACAGTGGTTCAAAACTGGCATTTACTATTCATAATTTCAAGTGGATACGAGTTCGCGTTGATTTTTAACAATATACATATAAATATAGTAAGAATATAAACTACGCAACACGCAGATGTGCTCGAAAAGTTATCGAAAAAAATTAATAAAAATCAACGCGAACTCTTACCCACTTGCAACTTGCACTTTATTATACTAACTATCTATAAAACTGCATAACCAAACCTTTTCTAAAAACTAAAAAAAAATATTGTTTTGATTAAATTTTGTTTAATAACATTTAAAATTTTTCTTGTGAATTTGTTTCGTTTTGGGGGAAATCTCCAATTGTTTTCAGTAAGTGTTTATTATGTAACATTTATTAACTGGAACAGAATAGTCAATTTTCTTCAAAATTGCTACTTTTTCTGCATCTTGCACAAAAATTTAATACAAGTGAATTATAAAAAATACATTCAAGTATTGAACCACTGTGCAGCAGCTAGTTGAAAATGATTCGCTGTATTAAGACTGGCTTAGTTCACACAAATACATATTTACATACATACTAGCGTGGGCCGAAAATCCGCTTTTTAACCGACTTCCAAAAAAGGAGGAGGTTATCAGTTCGTCGGAATATTTTTTTTTTTTTTTTTTTTTTTNTTTTTTTTTTTTTTTTTTTATGTATGTTACCGCATAACTTTGGACCGCGTCAACCGATTTCGATAATTTGAACCGATTCGAAATTTTGCATCAGAGGTGGTCGCATACTAATCTGGTTGAGATCCGATCAGTGGATCATGAGATATATATATATATTTTTTTTTTTATATGGGAGTTGAAGTCGGTTTTTTTTTTGCTAAAAATTACTAGTTTAGAATTTTGATTGGTAATAGCAAAAATATGGTTCATTATGCTCTAAATCTGAGTGAAAGGTGAAAAATTTTGGCCAATATCCTAGGCTCGCCCAAGTCCAACAAAGTTCAAGTACTAAAAAAATTGTTTCTTAGCTAACGTCAGTTCTCTACAAAAAAGGTCCATATACCAAATTATGTAGGACTAATACTTTCGAAAATTATTGCAATTTTAGTAAAAAAATGTATTAATTAATTTATTTATTAATTTTTATTTTTTGAGCATAATGAACTTTGATGGACTTAGGCGAGCCTAGAATATTGGCCGAAAAATTCCAAATTTCACACAGATTTTTTTTAAAGCATAATGAATCATATTTTTGCTATTATCAATCAAAATTCTAAAAAAAGCGTGTTTTCGGCCCACGCTAATACATACATATGTGGAAGCATGGAAGAATATGAATGTATGTACGTATATACATATGTAGATTCACGAAGGTAAGCGAAAGTGAGAATTTTCAAAGCACGTAGCTGTCTCGCAGATTAATAAATCATCGCTAAACTGTCATTGATGACAATCAGCGCCAAAAATCATGCACACGCGCTTGTATGTGTGTGCGCTTGACCTCACCGGCCTGATCAAAGCNTAAGCATAATGAATCATATTTTTGCTATTATCAATCAAAGTTCTAAAAAAGCGGGTTTTCAGCCCACGCTAATACATACATATGTGGAAGCATGAAAGAATATGTATGTGTGTATATAGATTCACGAAGGTAAGCGAAAGTGAGAATTTTCAAAGCACGCAGCTGTCTCGCAGATTAATAAATCATCGCTAAACTGTCATTGATGACAATCAGCGCCAAAAATCATACACACGCGCTTGTATGTGTGTGCGCTTGACCTCACCGGCCTGATCAAAGCAAAACCGTTGCACACCCTGTCCTGTCCTGCCCTCCACTTTAATACTCTGCATAATAAGGCATAATAATAACCACGAAATACAACAAAAAATTGCATCGGCAACAACAATTGCAGCTGACCGCTTCATCAGGNCAAAACCGTTGCACACCCTGTCCTGTCCTGCCCTCCACTTTAATACTCTGCATAATAAGGCATAATAATAAAAACAAAAAATTGCATCGGCAACAACAATTGCAGCTGACCGCTTCATCAGGCATAAGCTCCTACATAATTCAGCATTTGTTGCCCGTTGCGGTAAGCTGATATTGTTACTGCTATGACAACTGTGGCTACTTACCATTTTGCGGTCGCGTATAATTGGCAAAGAGCGCCGAGCAATTCTCAAAGCTGCGTATGGCGACCTGATAGGGCGGGTAAATGATGCTGGGCGCGGTGGTTAAAACACTGCTGCCGTTCACTGCGCTCGTACTCGCGCTAGCTATGCCACTTGCCGCCGATGTCGTTGTCGTTGTTGTTGTCGTCGTCGAATTGAGCAATTCGGTGGCATAGGCGGCAGCAGAGGACGAAATATAAGCAGTGGCATTGACTAGCGTTGACGCCGCACGCGTAACATTAGCGGACGCTGACGTTAGGAAGCCGGTCGTAGTGCTGGATGCGTTAAGCGGCGCTTGCAGCAATGTTTTGGCGGTGCCAAGCAGCGTGGAGCCGGCGCGTTGGTCCGTCGCATCTACAGCCGCGCCAATTAACGCATCTGTTGCACTAGCGTCGAGGTTCGAAAGCCTTTCTGTGGTTGTCGCGATGTTGATGCTGCTGCTGTTGCTGTTGCTAGTTGTTGTAGTGGTGGTAGGCGTTGTAGCCGCCCCATAGCCATGCTCGTCTGTGACATTCTGGAAGTACATGTAGAGCACGCGCGTCACATTCGAGCGTATTGATGTGATGGTGGCGGTCAAATTGTTGGAAAAGGCCGCATCCGCATTGTTGTCGGCGATGTTGTTGTGGTCGCCGATGGCATTGCCCAATAATTGATGGCTTGCGCCGGCGCTGGCGAAAGTTGTCGCGCTCGTGCGCGCATCCAGTGTAAGCGGCATGGCCAGCGGCTTCAGATTCGCGTTGCGTTGCAAGGAGCGAGGGTCGATGGTCGGTGGTGGAAGGGAATCACAGCTGCAGTGACCTCTATGTTATTGTTGTTGCCGTAGCCACTTCTACTGTGTTTGCATTTGTTTGCGCACTGACATCCGTTTCCGCTGTTTCGGATATTGTCATTGTCAGCATTTATTCGCAGCCAGTCATTTTCGACTGCCTCTACGCACTTCCTCGCTCTGGATTGCTGGTGTTTTTGGCTCTGGTGTATGCTTTTTTGCTCTTATTTTCTCTTTTGGTGGGTTAAAACTTTCATGCATATGTGGGCTCGGTTTGCAGGTGTATGCGGATGTGTGTGGGTGCAGCACGTGCGCGTAAGTCGTGCTGCTCGTCGCAATGGTTTTTATTAAAATATTTATTACTCAATGAATTCAATTCTTTGTGCATCCAACTGTCACACTACTCTTCTCGGCAAATTGCAAATGTTTTCTCGATATTTATTACTTTGCTTGCTTGTTTTTTGTTGGCTCCGTTAAAATCGCTTGTCCATATGGCGGGTGTCTGCAATTTAAAAAAGCAAATATGCGAATGTAAAATTAATTGAATTTCAGTTAACGAATTTTCTTTGTGAAAATATTTATTTGCTGGAGATCGTTCCACCCGTAGAACAAAAAAGACAGCCGCTTACCTAGAAATTATATTAAAGCAATCGCTTTAGTAAAACAATGGATGTTACTGAAAACGAATGCTGTTAATCTGAGGAAATAGACTGTGGACACATCTTGAATTAAGAGTAATAAAAATGTTAAAAAAACCGCGCAAGTTGGCAAACAGGAATTCTGGTGCGCCGAGATATATGCAACGGCAGCTTATTCCACTTTTTGGTATTTCATTTGCCTTGTTGGAATATGTATGCAATTCTCAAACGCCTTGTATTTTTTTTAATCGAATGGTACTGCTAGGCCACAACAGAAGTCATCCCTCAGCAGCGAATTCTACCACCGAAGAATCACTTTGCTGAAACAGTGGTGACGTCTGCCTGGGCAAACTGTTTAACGTGCCGACCTATGCTGTCGATTGCATCAGACCATCTACTGATATTCGTGTCGATCGATAAATCTGCCCACTTTTCTTCCGCGGAACACCGAACCAACATACATCAAATATAACAACGAGAGCCCCTTCGCCGCCCTTCCCTTACCAACCAACGTTTATGCAGGTGAACGTAAATTCCGGGTTATCTCTGCTGCTGCATACCGCTTCATCTCCGCTGGAAATTTCCCAGCTGACGCGGCTGTTCTTTAGCAAACGAGCGCGACCAACTTTGCTAGGTCGAACCAGGAAAATCCGGCATCAGGGTTCTCAATTCGGAGATTCGGGAACTGGTAAACCAATACAAGCGAAAGAAGTGGGATCACCCGAAGACATGCAATTACACCTCTGGCGTAGCAGTGTTTATGGTCACTATTTTCGTTCCGGATGTCTGTAAAACGGGGAGAGTGTCCCACTGCTAAAACCGGATAAACAAGGCCACAAGGAAGACACTAGAGGCCTTACTACTCCACCACTTCAAGTACCAACTGACACCAAAGAGGCCACAGCATGGCTTCCGTAAAGTACCTAGCACAACAACAGACCTTAACACCATAAACACTCAGATAACCCGTGGCCTTAACCGAAACCGCCCGGTGAGAGAACAGTCGTAGTAGCGTTGATCTGCCAAAGGCGTTTGACACCGTCTACCACTCCACGCTACTAGAGAACATTAAGGCTTCCACTCTCCCACAGAGTCAGCGTCAAACCTAAGAAGACTTAAACAGGAGATCCACAGGGTGGCCGACATTTCCCGATTATGTTTAATTCCTATATTTCGAAGCTCTCTTAACCACCAGACGGAGTCTCCATCATCTCACATGCTGACGATTGCTCCATAATGGCGCCCGGAAATGGAATTGATGACTTGTGCTCGAAAGTAACCGGTTACCTCTCCGCACTGTCTCGGTTTTTCATTGCAAGGACCCTAACCCTCTCTCCAACGAAATTCTCGGCAACCCTTTTTAGCAGCAGCTTCAATTCGCTAGCCGGCAGCACCTGAGGCAAATACAAAGGAACGTTATTGGCAACATGCAGGGCAATTGCCCAGCCGGTTCTAAATCATGCAGGGCCCGTGTGCTCGCCGGGGACTAGCAGGACGCTGTGGACCACACTACGGACAGCCACGGACGTGGGCACCCGAACGGACATTTTCTTGCGGCAGAGCCCTCGACAAGGGACGTCAGAAGGCATATTTACCAACTGACGTACGAGGTTCATTGGACCCGACAGCGTAAAGACAGCTTATAAACGGAATTCCCAGAGAGTCGGTCTCAACCTACACCAACTCCCGACATGGAATGCCTTTTTTGAAGCACAAACCACATGATGTGGATGGGACAGAACTTTCTCAGCCACGGGGGACGCGCACATAAATTGCACCACTTCTTCGGCATTCGGAGAGTTACCACATGACCCGACATTTATCTTGGCATATCCACGAAATCCCACTCAACTAACGCCCCTCTCCCACGGTCCAACTAGGACACAAGCAGATCTAGGCAGGACTAGATAAGCCGCTACAACAACAACAGCCAAGGAAGACCCATCTTATTGAAGCAGTGATTTGCCTCCTTTTGTGAGAATGGCTGGAGTTTTTTGGGACACCAGCAAAAGCAAAAAAAATAAAAAATAGACAGCTAGTTTTGATTGTTCTCTAAGACACCGAAAATGTAATCAAAATACTAGATGTTTTCTTAAATCAATCGCCATTCCAGTGCCAACCTTTGATATAAATTAGTAAGTATTTATATACAAGTAATTTTTAGCAAAAAAAACCGACTTAAAAAAAATATAAATATATCTATATATTTCATGGACCATTAGACCACCTCTGAGATACTACCTTTCCGTTGCAAAAAGAATTATTGAAATCGGTTGACGTGTTGCAAAGTTATGCGGTAACATACATAAAAAAAAAAAAAAAAAAAATATTCCGACGAACTGATAACGTCCTCCTTTTTTGGAAGTCGGTTAATAATTATGAGCGGTTTTTTAATAAAAGTGCACACTAAAGTAGTATCTAAGTCCTTGTGCCCCCACATACACACACACACCCATGTACATACATATATGTATTCATACTGCTCATGTCCTTATTCATTATAATTTTGATTTATTTTGCCTACCGCTTCACCGCATTTTCCCAGAGTCAATGCTTCAAAGAGCTCACCTTCAATCTAAACTGTGATTTCTCGGAAGCATTGCTAAGGAATTCTGCTGCTTTGCCTTCAACAAGTGCAACAGCTCGGCAATTATTACAAAGTCAACAGTACTTTATGTAGCTGCAACACATTTGTATACGTATGTACAGTGCCGAAACAAAGTATTGGCACAGAAAAATTTTCACAATATGTATATGCAACAATTTTCGTTCTAATATTTTTCCGCTAATTTCGTATAAA
>NW_016178693.1:0-7698 GCF_001687245.7 Rhagoletis zephyria | reverse complement strand
TAATGAGAAGCTGTTTTTCATGGCAGAAATACACTCGGAGGTTTGCCATAGTCTACCGAGGGGCGACCGCTATTTTTTTGCAATGTAGCTTTTCCCATGGCTTGGTCTGCTGCCAGGCCGTCAAAAGTCAAAAGATAGAAAAAAATTGTTGTTTTGAATCGTGCATATCTTCCGGATACGAAGTATGTATAAGAATTCTTGCGTCACAACAATAGCCGCATGACAGCTGGAAAATGACTTTATGGCACTTCACTTCTTTTTCTTGCTTCTGGCCTAAATAATTGTTACCGCAAACTTTGTTTTGTTACTGGCGTTATTTTTTGCGCTGTTATTTGCTTGTTTGCCCTTTGGCAAATCAAAAAAAGTTTTCGATAATGAAATCGAATCGTGTTGGCCGTGTGTGTTGGATTTGGACTCTTTGGGCGTTTTACATTCGACGTGCTTGCAAAGAGGTAATATTTTCTTACATTAGCTATGTTTTTCTCAAAGAATAATTATCCAAATTTTTTACTGGATTCTGCTAGAAAGCGTTTCTTAATGAGTGTTGCCAGCAATACGTATGCATTTGGCNAAAAAAAAAAAAAAAAAAAAAAAAAAAAAAAAAAAAAATTGAAGTAGTACGCTGGATTAGGGGCGTTAAGGGAATAGTACAGTCCGAGTCATTCCGATTAGCGCAATCGTAAATTTGACATCTTTCAGCTGACTAAATAATTGCATACCTTTTACCCAGATCCATATGGCATGCATGTACATAGGTATGTACACTAGGCGACAAATGAAAGTGTACACCTTGTTCTAATATAATATTCGCAATTTTTTGCATGCGAAAATTTTTGGCATTAATTAGTTATGAAAATGTAGTTCATTCCATAATAATATAAACCATAATATACATCAAAGTTTCACAATTTATATAAAGTTAACAAAAATTAAAAAAAAATAGCTTTTTATATTAGATATATTAGAATAAGGTGTACACTTTCATTTGTCGCCTAGTGTATATGAATTTGCATTTAATTGCATTGTTGAGAGAATGTTACATACATACATGTGTACATATGTGAAAATCCACTCTATATGCCAAAGTAAATAAATATTTGCAAAGCTGAAATTTCGTAGCAAGGTCGACATGCCTTATAAGGTTCGAATTTTTGCATTTAACATTCAGTCTATTAACAACTCATTAAGCAGCATGTATTGCCTTAGATTTGGGTTTTCAATTTTCGTTATCCTTATTTTGGCTACGAGTGCCTACGCATTAGGCGTAACAATACCAGGGACATACTGGTGTGGTCCTGGTAATAACACTAAAACGTACGATAACGTGGGTATACAGCCTAAGACGGATACATGTTGTCGCGCTCACGACCACTGTCCAGAGAGAATCGAACGAGGGCAAACTTTACACGGATTGCAAAACGATGGCATGTTTCCAATGTAAGTTAGCCTCAATGGATCGCATTAGCATATGTACATACATACATAAATACATATGTACATTAGATTGCATGACCAAAAAAAGTTGCGGTTTTCTGCCGGGACTATGAAACTTATTATATTTTAAGACATTCAGCAAAATATTTCGGAAAAATATTAAGATTTAAGCGAGCTGGACCTATTTGAAAATACCTCCAAAAATGGAATTTTTTTATGAATAAAAATAGTTTCTTAAAGTACTGTTTGAAACAAGTCCTCTCAGAAGACAAAACAGATTAGGCTTAAAAAATCTGCATAAAAATATTTTCAACGGAATCGTAAGAATGAGATTTTTAATGCTGTTTTGTTCTACTTGTTTTCAAAGATTGATTTACGAAAAACTTAAATAACTGGGCTAAAACTATTCTGATTTAGACTTATGGGATCTCGGTAGAAAGGTATTTTCTCACTATTTTTTTATGTGCAAAAAAAGTCATTCGTGTCCCAATTTTTTTTTTTTTCAAAGATGAAAGATGTGTTCGTAATCTTAATTCAACTTTGAATGATGTTCGTTCATCCTACCTTTCTCTTTCATCCTTTAAGTGAGCTTATTAGCAAATAAATAAAAGTCTAAATCGGAAGAGCTTAGGATCAGTTATTCAAGTTTTCCTTATAGCAATCTTTGAAAAAAGTTAAAAAAAACCGCATGAAAAATCTCATTATTACAATTCCGTTAAAATTTTAATTTTTTTTTTTTAATATTTTTTATGCAAATTTTTTAAGCTTAAACCGTTTTGTTATTTGAGGGGATTTTTTCAAAAGACATCTTTAAGAAACTATTTTTATTCACAAAAAACTCCATTTTTGGAGGTATATTCAAATCGGCCCAGCTCGCTTAAATCTTTATATTTTTTCGAAATATTTTTTGGCGGACGTCTTAAAATATAATAGATTTTATAACTCCAATGAAAAACAGTACCGATTTTTTATGTTTTTTTTTGTATGGGGTGTGACGCAGTCTAATGTACATGGGTATTAAAGAACATTTCACAAACATCAAATTTTTCAGTTTTCCGTGCGATTGTGAGGAAGATTTTTTAAAATGTTTGCAAGCCGCCAACGAACTGATTTCAGATGTACTTTGGCGCACAAAAGAAGTGTTACGCTTACCGTTATCCGATTGCAAAATGCAGGCAGGAGCAAAAGATATGTCCACGGTGCATCGAATATGAAGAAGATAACAGCCAGCAGGAAATATGGCAGTTCTACGATAGTCCATGTTATCAGGATTCACAGAACTAAGGTGGCATCCATCTCGATATCGTTAATCCGCCCTCAGTGAATTGACAGCATCACTGTTTGTATGACGTCACACTTGTGAAACTTGTTTACGTTGTTCTTGCAAAATTGTTTCCTCTTCTTCTATTCTTGTTCGCGTTTTGGCATTTCTCTCTCGTAAATGCACCAGTGTGACGTCACACAAAAATTATTCTCTAAAATCCACTCTGATGGTCGCAATCTTGTATTTTATTATTCTTGCCCTCTTTATCATTAAAGGCGCTAGGCCTTGAGGGAAATTAATATTCAGGGATATCACTGGATCCATTATAGTCAGAATTTTCGTGACATCTACTGAATCCGAATAACTACGAAACTAGCATAAAGTTTGAATGCATATTTTCCAGTGTTCGCATCAAGAAAGCTAAGCTGCCTTAGTTTAAGAACTTTTTATTCACTTTATTATTTTCAATTCGTTCTCTTCGCATTAATAAAACTTTAAATTTTCACAAAAAATGTTCGTGATTTAGTTTTTAATAGGTTTGTTCAATATCAAAACATTGTTACTTGTTTTTACTGGAGCTAGCAAGTTTTTACTGGAAAAGCGTTTAATAACCCAAAAAACTTGCAAGAGAAAGCCAAAACGAGAGCGTAAAAACATGAGAGAGCTGCAAATTCTTTCTTGTAAAAGTTGTACCAGCAGGAACTCGCAGGTGTCAAAAAGTAAGATTATGTCTCAAATTCAAAAGTAAACAAAGTGTTTAAGAGGATGATTTGATGAAATATAAGTAATTAGTGAAATGAAAATATGGATGAACAATTTAAATCTAATGTATATTTTATTATCTTTATGACGATGGGAAATAGTCCCAATCAAAAAGAAAATTGCGCGGCAAAACTTAACCTTCTGAAAGTGTCAAAAAGGCGTATGTTGCAAGTTTTTACTAGTTTTGCTTTCAATAACTTTTTGTGATAATATTTTCTTCCTCTCAATTTTACTCTCTATATTTCTTGTACGTTCTCGCTGCAAGTACTTACTGGAAAAGTTATTGAATGCACCTAATGACACTTGCTTATTTTAATTTATATCCTGTCCACTATTGCATGTACCGGCAAAAATAGGTGTGTACTCGTAATGAGCGGACAAAATTAAGCAGCAGAATAAATTCAGAGAATCAGCAGCATTCGCTCTCAAAGAGACAAAATATCCACAGAAGTGCGAAAAAGCGAAACAGCAGATCACTGCCGAAGTTGCCACTGGTGGTTCATGGTGGGCAATTTATTTTCTGCTTGATACATTTGCCCCGATTTGGCATTTTATACAATTGAATACTTTTGGATAAGAAGCCCCTTTTTAAAACATAATTTAATTATACCGGAGTGAATAAGTTATTTTCTCAAATTTATTTGTGATAACATTTGATGACGCATTCAAAAATAAGAGAATCTCTTCCAAACAACCATCATTGATCCAAAAACAAAAAAAAACTTAATAGATATAGCCAAGGCGAATCTATACAAGGTAGTGTTACCGGCGAATAAGATTTTCGCTGCAGGCGTACAGATTGTCAAAATGATGTGTTTGTTGTAATATGAATTCGCCTTTGTCATAACAAACACATAAAAAAATCTGAAAGTCCGGTACATAAATAATATGAATTCGAGGCCGTATTAAAGAAAAGTCGCCTAACTGCGACAATTTGTATGCGATTGCAATGAATGAGTTATCAGTTTATTTAAAAATAGATTTAATTCTAGATAGTGCTACATATTTTGAAATTGTGGAAATTATCGATGGTAAAAATTTAGAAAATTAAGAGAAATATGATTTTTTTTTCATTTTACCCGATAAAAAGTCCCAACAAGCCAAGTGCGACAATAGATTATTATATACAATTTTAAAGGCCTATATATGCTCTTCTCAGATCATTTTCGATCTTTGAAATCGAATGAAAAATAGTCATTCAAAAACTCATAAATCTACAAAATCTAATTTTCTGACCGAAATCGACAGGTCGTGACCTCTAAATGACCTTTAAAAAATCTATAAAAATACGCAATAATATTAAAAACTATTTTATTTCTAAGGTGAGGAATTTAGAACTGGTTCGAAACTATCGAAAAAGGGATGCAGCCGGTGGCTATTTTACTTTACATAGATACGTGCTTGGCGGATTTTTCTTTGAATTACGCTTCCATTCTGCACTTCGCAGATGCTTTTTCATAGCTTGGTAATACAAAAAAAAATAAAAAATTTGTGTTAACATTTTAACATCTTGGGGTCTTTTGGAATCTAACCAATAACGGAAAGCACTTTGGCAAACTCAGCTACAGCCACAGGTATGTAAACGTACATTTCTTACAACCATTGTTGTTTGTATGCAAAAGAGATTTACATATCGCCAACCAGTACTGGAGCGAAACGTACTAGAAGCGCACCAGTTCATAACTAAAGATTTTCCCACAGGGTTATAATGTACCCTTGTACGGGTAAGGTGAAAAGTAGGATACGAGGCGCAAATTTAGCTGGCAAGTTTGGCGTTAGTTTGCTTCCTCTGCCCTCTCTGCTAGCATGTAGTCAAGAATCTAAAAATAGAAAAAATAAAATAAAAAAAGTTCTTTTATACCGTGCATATCTTACAGATACGAAGTATAAGAATTCTTGCGGCACAACAATAACCGCATGACAGCTGGAAAATGACTTTATGGCACTTCACTCCTTTTTACTTTGCTTGGTACGAGCTGCGGCCCATTTTCTAGCCCCTCCACTGCCGCTTCTGGCCTAAACAATTGTTACCACCGCAAACTTTATTTTGGCGTTATTTTTTTGAGCTGTTTTTTGCTTGTTTGCCCTTTGGCAAATCAAAGAAGTTTTCGATAATGAAATCGAATTTTGTTGGCCGTTTGTTTTGACTTTCGACTCTTTGGGCGTTTTACGTTCGACGTGCTTACAAAGAAGTAATATTTTCCTACATTTTCTTCTTCAATAGTTATCCTTTGACTTTATAGGAATGTACGTATAGTGTGTACATATGTACATATATGTATATACATACTTCCATTTATTTAATTTATCGCTACTTTGCATGCGATTATGTCACATAAATCAGTGGCAGTCAAGCTTTACGCCCCGTTGTGCACGTTTTTGATTAATGCAAAAAATTAAATTTTTATTTTATCTGCAAAACTTTGCTGGCGGCACCTTGAAAGAGTTCTACAGCACGTTACATTCTACGTATGCCAGCGTATGCATTATACATTGGTTTTTTAAATAGAGCGTCTCCCATTACTAAAATTTTAATCAATTTTCCTAATGACATTTGTGGTCGCAATATGCGTTTTGCATATACATACTAATTAGAAATCGAATAAATATATGCATGTTCTCAGATACGCATTAGATTATGTGCACGAAAATAGGAGCATCCAACTTTCGACCCCCATGGAGTAGTCACATTTCCGCGAGCGCGAAGGAATAATTGGCACGAAGAGGAGCTCCGTGCCGCTGAAGAAAAATAGACGACGGCTAGAAGTCAACGCTGGGAGCGGGCGCAGTGCGAGCTATGTGTGAAAAACATAGGGAACTGAAGAGGAAAGCGAGTCATATTTTTCGTAAGGAAAAAGAGAGAAGAAAAAATACTTCGGTGCAAAAGAGCTAAAGACCCCGACTGGAACAGCCCCCTTAAAACCATGTGAAAGGTCAGCGACTTGCGGAAGATTTCAATACCAATGCAAATTCCTGTAAGAACGAACACAATGTTCTAAATACCGATGTCTAGAGTGTGCTAGATTATGGAAGAAATAATTCTCCAATTCGCTAAATACCACTGAACCCCGTAGAGAAGCCTAATAAGAGCACGTGATCAAGGATCAGGGAGTCGATATACCACCTCATGACTATGACGAGATACAAATGGCAATTTTACGGGTGCAAATAATAAAGACGCTGGAACTTAAGTTATACTGCTCCTTTCGCAGTCGACGAAGCTACAGACTCGTCAGAACACCGCAATCCGGACAGCAACGAGATGACTTCTGATATCTTCCGAACCAGCTGCATAGCGAGGCCTCAACGTTCTCAGTGAGGCACCACTACTTAAATCACAACAAGTAGTTTCTGCTTTTTTCTATCTGTCAGTGTCCTCTTGAATAATACACTCATCGAGTTAAGACATATACTAGGTAAGCTAATAGCAAGATCTTCACCATAATATGATCCCAAGCGCCCACATTAACGGGAATAGAATACCCAAGTGAGAAAAGCCACTCAAGAAAAAGTCCAGTTGTCAATTCTCCGCCGTGTAGACCTTTTTCTTACTATTTATATCGCCCGCTGTGAGGGGATGTCTCTATTTATTTACGCTTCGTAGTTATAGACTTGGTGCAGAAGCATGGAAAACGACCACATCCGATGAAGCGGGTCTGGGAGTAAGATTTTGCGGCATTAGCGACGGCGAGCCAATGGAACGATGAGATAAATGAGCTTTACAATGACATGGGCATAGTTACGGGGACCATTCCTCCTTTGTTTTAAAGGACAGTCCCTTATTTTAACCCCCTGTCCTTTATTATTTTTTTTAAAATAAAGGACGCCTTTTGTCCTTTATTTCTTAAACTGTTCTTTAAATTGGCTACGCATTTTTCAGAGGTAAATTTTTAAACGCAGAATATGAAAAATAAAAATGTCCTATAAAATATAATGAAAACTTTCGCCAGTTTGTTTCGCACCCCACTTAAGGGCTTCTATTTAATCGGTAATCTTTGTACAATCTATAAAGCACAGGTTATACAATTAAATAATTTAATTACCTGGTAAATATTTGATTTAAATTACGATACGGGTAAGGTACTTTTATCGTACAAGTTGTATTTATGTACGTATTCCCAAATCATTTTGAAAAAAATGTCTTTTATTTTGCGATGGTTAATATGGTCACCGTAGGCATAGTGGAACGAATTAAAATACAGCGGCTCTGTTGGTTTGGCCATATGGACACTGTCGGG
>NW_016178692.1:0-7699 GCF_001687245.7 Rhagoletis zephyria | reverse complement strand
AGGAAAACTGGCGGAAAGCGTTCTTAAGAAATGTATGGTAAACGAAAGCTGGTGAAGATGAAAAAAGTAAATAAAAAAAATATCACGTCAAGTTATACATTTTTTTTTTACCTGGTGAAAGAACTGAAAAACATTAACCACAATACTGTACAAAGCGCAAAGTGGAAGCAGCAGGAAAAATTAAAACTTGTATATTGTGTTTTACTCTGTTTTAGTCATAAAATATTTATATACATACATATGTATGTATATATGTCCTAACTACTTTTCTTACTGTAGATTGCAATAAAGCGATCGCAAATTGAACAAAAGCGAAAAAAGCAGACGAAAAAAATATTCAGAAATATGGTTCAAAATAATAAAATAAATGAATGAAAGAATAATGCAACGCACGAATAAGCGCATGATTTGTACCTGAACCTCTTCCCGAGCAGCGAACGTGGGACAACTTTCCACCGCCCTCCGTTCTTTGCCTCTCCAGTCACCACCAAATGTGAAATAAAAGCCACGCTTGTACGAATATTGCACATAATCAAAATTGTGGCAGCCCGAAATTTGGGGTTTCGCATCGCAATTTCATTCGCCTCGTTACCCCTTTTTTGTGGCTGTCCATACAATGTATACGCGACAATCATTAATTCGGCACAACAAACCCACCCAGCGGCGGCACTTGTCTGCACCACAATCAGCACCGTAGCAAAAGCGTATCTGCCCGCCTCCCTTTCCACACAGACGCTATGTGAATTTATTTTGAATGGTTTCGTTATTCGCAACCCTTTTTCCGTGTATAAGTTCCGGACCACAACGGTTTCGGGTGGGGGGAAAGTGTTTCATTGTATTTTTGGTGGTCATAATTGTTGCGCTACAAACTGCCGACTTGCCGATTACCTTTCCTGTTTGTTACCTCAAATTTTGTGTAAAAGGCTGTTTAGGTAGTGCAGCTTAGGTAAACTGAAATTTGGCGATTACTAAGGGAATTTATTTGCCATTGTTTTCAGAGATTTTTTTTTTTTGGTAAATACATTTATATATTTTTTTCTATTTTTTGTGCTAGTGATGCATTACAAGTCTTGATTATGTGTATACACCTACATACATATAAATGCGTGAAGAAAAAGTTAATTAACTTTGTTGCTCAAACGAAGGGGCGGCAGAGTGGTAGCTTACGCTGATAATATTGCCATTACGCCTACAAGAAAACAAGTAACCCTGTATAATCTCAAGCAAGACCTTTTAAATAAACTCTCACGATGGTGCAGCAAGCGTGGTATGAGAGTGAATTCCTCAAAATTAGATTTGGTGCTATTTACCAGGAAACACAGCTGTTTGTCGCACGGAAATATCACCTTAAATGATGCTACACTGCAGAGAACCGATCGGGTAAAATATCAAGGTCTAATTCTGGATAGAAAATTTAAATGGGGACCTAACATCGACGAAAGTGTTCAAAGCGCTCAACACGCTACTCTTCCAATGAATCTGTGTGCAAGAATGATGGCATGCAACATTGCCATTAGGTTTAGCGCGACCAAGAAATTGACGCATCCACATACCGGTCACTGTAAAATTGTCGACGAACTCGAAACTGAGTTTCCTACAACCGACTATATCCCATCCATCCGGCAGCTGGGCTGGGCCCACCCTGGAACGACTAGTGAAGAAGCTACGTGGTGAGGACGAAGAAGAAGATATTGGATGGATCTTCTCTGCCATTGCCCGGCTTAATGAAAGTGGAGAGCAAAAGCTATTGGCGGTTATTTCTTCAATGAACTCGATGACCTCAAAGCGATATATGTTAAAAGCCTATGCACTTTTTTGCTAAGCACCAAGTGAGTCATAGGAGAACGGAGATAAATTGAAACCCCGTGCCGTAAAATAAATACTTACTTATTTAAAACATCCTGCCTTAGTGGTCACCTGCTCTCGATCTCCTTTGAAATCTCTATACTGAAATTGCCCGATGTTTTCCGCATATCCGATAGCAAATTTANCTTATTAATCTGTGGTTCTAGATGGATATTTAAAACATCCTGCCTTAGTGGTCACCTGCTCTCGATCTCCTTTGAAAGCTCTATACTGAAATTGCCCGATGTTTTCCGCATATCCGATAGCAAATTTATTTTCATATATATGTATGTATGTACACGCAAACTGGTTTTGTGTCAATACTAATAAATTACCCACCGCACAGGTGGACCAAACTTTTCAACGTCCACCTAACATAAATCATAGCGGGGCACATTCACGTAACGAACTGGGTCCAATTAAAATGCAACCCAAACTGTGCAGATTTCTAATGAAAATTTCGAGGTTTGACGAACTCACACAGTTGCTGATTATGTAAACGAATATGAGTGCATATGCAAATATGTTTATGTAAATTCTGGTTGTACTACGTACGTAAACGTGCGCCTACACGCAGGTCCAATTATACATCCAGACAAATAAGGATATTTAGTACCTTTGTTGTATATACTTATATGCGCGTAAATAAGTTATACAGAGTTGTGGAGGTGCAAATTGTGTTAAAGGTGTGGGTCAGGTTTGTTTTCAACTTTGTTGTTGCCTAATTTTTGTTGATGTATTCATACAAACCCAGTTGTGTACTCGTTGGACTGTGTGTAATTTTGTGGTATTTACGTCTGCCGTGTATACTGGCTGCTTTTAATGCGATTTCCAGCGGACGTGTGATGTGGTGCGTTGAACCTTCGCACCCCCTTACATACTTCACTGGGCACCCATTTCCCTTGAACAAACCCGTAAATCAACGAAATTTCACGGAAATGAGTTGGAATATATTTTTAATTACTCCTCATTAGCGATGTGCCAGCAGTCAAAATATTACCACCCACACATAAACAATGAGCGAGTGAAGACAGCCGTTTATGTTGCTTACTGTTCATACCCGCTTCCCAACGGTGCCACATTTGCTTAGCTTATCTTAGCGATATCTTTAATTGCCAGCTGTGGCGGTATAAAAGCATTTTTGTTGTTTTGTTCTTGTCATCACAGAATGACACTTTTATTGTTGTTGCAGCTGTCGTTACCTGCCACTTTGTTTTAATGTCATTGTTTCTTTTGGCTTAGCATCTACTTTGCCTTAGCTGATTTTTTATGGCGGAATATGCACCATCCCTTTTACCAGGTATAGTTATTACTTACTTATGTATGTATGTATGTATGTATGTATGAATCTTGTTGTTTTTTATACTGTTTTGTTGATGGTTTCCTTTAGGACCTATCGNTATGGCAGAATATGCACCATCCCTTTTACCAGGTATAGTTATTACTTACTTATGTATGTATGTATGTATGTATGTATGAAACTTGTTGTTTTTTATACTGTTTTGTTGATGGTTTCCTTTAGGACCTATCGTCTTTAGATGTAATAGGCTTACTTTATTGCCTTCACAGCGTTTTAAGTTTGGTTTTGTTGTTATATTTATACTGGCAACATATTGAGGCGATTCAATTTTAATTAATTTCGTGTCATCTGTGCTCAAAGAAAAGTTTGAAAATAAAATGGAATACAATTTTTACGCTTTAGAAGAAGATTTCACAGAGCAATAGGTATAATCCATTAAAACAAGCTCTTTTGCCGTTGCCTACCAAAATTAGTAGCAAGAGATTAGCCAAGTTAGGAAAAAGAATAATAATAATAAGAATAATTAATAAGGTATGAAATAAGGATCATGATTAAAGGAACGTCCGTAGTCCGGACTCTCTATAAGGAAGGTGCCTCTATCTAATTGATTTATATCCTCGTAAAATACAAGGCCGACAGCACTGCAATCCAGGAAATTCCATCCATCGAGAAGTCGCGTAAATTTGGTGAGCGAGTTGGGATTGTGTATAGACTATAAACGAATTGCACCGATTCGTACCAAGGCTTTATAAAACAACATAAGAAAGGCGATGAGACTAAAGGGTAATTCCACAAGCATCCAGAGAGGGCATATGAGCGCTGCCCTTGCCACAATTTTGTTTGGAAAATTTGTCATTTTAAATTTTAACAGGCTGATAAATTTAAAATTGGTCGGTGCAGCCGGGCATTTGCCTTATAGTTCATGGCTATAATTCTACTAATGTTTTTTGAAATGAAATGAAATAAATTAAAAAAACAAATAAACTGGCAAATTTCAATCAGCGACGTAAAAAAACCATAAAATATTCATTCCTGTTTGAAATTAGTTAATTTTTTTTTCAATAAGTACCGGCCATATTGCACCGCGTCGCATACATTCCATGAAAACATGTAGGCTGCGTGGAATTCGCCATTTTGATTTTTGTAAAATTTACCATGCAAATAGTTATCAGTAACTCAAAAGCCATTATATTGGCTTTTATTTATGATCAGTGCACTGTACATCTAAGAAAAACGGATTTCCCAGTTTGCATTGCAGTGTTTCATACACACGTGTTGATTATTTTTTTTTTTAAATATTCGTAATATTTTTCGAGCTAAATTTTTTATAAAATATACCGTCCNTTTTTTTTAAAATATTCGTAATATTTTTCGAGCTAAATTTTTTATAAAATATACCGTCCAGCTTTAACTAAAAAGCTATACGTCACAGTTTCAAACTTTATACAGAATTTAGGAAATTCACCAGTGCAGTTTTATAGCCCATAAAATTTTAGTTTAATGAAGAGCAAGTTTCAACCGGCTAAAAAATACCGTTGGTCTTTGAGATTTTTTTTTTTGGGGATGTATTTTTGCACTTTTTTCTATACAAGTATGAACTTCTTGTGAAATAAAATGCGGGAGACCGTTAGCAATAAAATTTCAAAAGATCAACGCCACCTATTGTAAAACAAACCGCAAAAACAGTCTCACAAACAAAATCTCAAAAATCAACCCGATTTTTTAGCCGGTTGAAACTTGTAAATTGTGGGCTATAAAACTGCATACCCAAAAATTTTCTAAATATTAAAAAAAAAAAAGTTGGAATTTTGATGAACATTTGCTGAACTTTCCTAAATTTTGTATCAAGTTTGAAACTGTGATTTATATGTTTTTGGTTAAAGCCTGGACGGTATTTTTATAGAAAAAAATTAGAATTAAATTAAGGTGGTTTTTTGTTTGAGCCACTGTTTGTAAATATATATGCTTTTTAGAAAGTGTGTTGCCTACTATTACCATTCTTTCATATAGAATAAATGAGAAGTGACGTTGCTAATGCAAATAGACTGACAAATATTGACACTTCCTAAAGATCTACACCAGGCATGCCCAACGCCGGCAGAACTCTATAAGCAAGTGCCCTGCGCTGGCAGAATACAATATGCACATATATACATATGTATGTATGTAAAAACACACACAAAAACCAACAAAAACTTTTTGTCAAAGAACTCGAACAATATTCAAAACCAAGCAACGCGGTTAGGTTACAAAAGTGGTCGTTAGATGCAGATGAAAGTATGGTTATGGCCGCTAGATACTCCTTTTCGCTGGCGCATTTATCATTCTCATATTCGCTAGTTAACCCACATAGGAATATTGGAAAATATAAGCAATACGAATTAAAACAAACAAACATAAAAACGAAGGCAATACAGTGTGCGACAAAAATATGCGTAGAGGGAGTTTTTCACAATTTATGGAAAATTTTTTTATTTTTATTTCTTCTCGGAAATTTTTTGTAAAAATATGGGCTATACTACAACAAAATACATAAAAAACACGATAATTTTTTTTGCGAAACTCAGGAAAATTAAATAAATTTGCATAAAAGCTTTCACTTTTCTGATACTTTTTTTTTAAATTAATTATGCTGCTTTGTTGTCTATTGAAGTTTAGTGTAGTAAAGTGCAAGTTTGAAGTTTCTAACAAATCCCGATAATTTTTGATAATTTTTTTTTGTGACGGCGCCACACAATTTCTTCCATACTTAGTACTTATGTTAGAAATTTTTTTTATATGGAAGAAAGTGCATGACATAATCAAACTTTTTCTAAACATTTTGAAGTTGAAAGTTGAAAAATTTATTTAATCCTATTGAGTTTTACATAAAATGAAGAAATTTTATTTTTATGTTTTTTTTTGTTGTAGCGCGAACTATGTTTTTATAAAAAATTAGGAAACAAAAAGAAAGGAAACAAAAAAAAAACTTTGCATAAATTGTAAAAAATTCTCTGTACGCAGACTTTTGTGGTACGCTGTATGCATATATATGTACATTAGGGCGGGTCAATTTGTATGAGAGATTTTTTCGAATATGCGTATATATTTAGCACAGAAGGATTCTCCGTGTAATTCTAAGCAAATTTGCCGAAGTAACCATGGATCCAACAAAATCTATTGGGAGTTTGCCAAATTGCGAAAAAAGGTGTCTTAGCATTTTGCTGTAGTGTTGTAAATAAGTGCTTAAATTAAAAGAAAATCCTTGCTTCAAGAGGTTTTTTGGTATGAGGAATCCATTTCTGCGCGAATATTTTTCCTAAAACTTCCACCAGAGGGTGCAACAATGAAAATTTTCACATTTTCTTTGAAACCTATTTTCGCAATTTGGCAAACTCCAAATTTATTTTAGACCCATGGTTTTTAGGCAAATTTGTTTGGAGTTACACGAATACTATATGCGCATAGTAAAAAAATTGACCCGCCCTAATGTAGATATATGTATATTGAAAGAAATGCAAATCCAAACTCGGAAGCAAATGCACAGGATCTAGCTATGTAGGTATATCTATGCGTCCAAGTGTATACCTATGTGTACAAATATATACTACGTACATATGTATGTAAGTCTATGCATTGGAAAACACAATTGAGGGATCTATGGAGCCACATAACAGCGATAAATATTGAAGCAGTGTCAAGTGTAGCGGAGAAGTCGAGTAGTTTTGCAGTGCATTTTGCTTTCCGTTTTTATGTAATTGCTTTGTGTTTGGAAACATAAAAAAGTTCGACAAATGGAGGGACAAAACTAGTACAAAGAGCAGTTGCACGAATGAGTAGGCTGAAAAGCATAAAAAGCGTAAGTTTGAAAAGACCAAAGAAAAACTCCATTTTAACGATAGCCGAACTTTGCTGTCGCCCCAGCATAAGCACGATGCTGCTGGCGTATGTATGTAGATGACATTGACGTCATAGCGCTTAAAGGCTGAGTTATTCCCACTGTAATGAGAGATTGTTTTTACAAGTTGTAACTTTGTTCTCACATGGAATGTTCCAATAAAAATTATGTATATTGAATTCCACCAACATTTAAAGCCATTCCACGATTTCCACTCAGAAATTCAAATTTTCAAAACAGATTTAATTTTAATAAAACTACTCTGAAGATGAGTAATTTTTTTTACATCGACGAATGGAATATAGAATAAACTTCCATAGTAATCTTCAACGCTCCCAGTATCGACGTTGCATTATTATTATTATTATTTTAGCGTTTGTTGATACATTCGCGGATTCTTGATATCGATGTCGTATTCTGTGAATACTGCGTAGAGCTTACCTACTTCCGAAAGATACTTCTTGATAGTTCGGCACAACTATCTTAAAATCGAATGGGTGTGATATAACTAAACGTCCAATATCCCCCTTAGTAAAATCCCAATTGAGCCATTGGTGTTATTGCATTTAGCGCATATGAGGTTTGCGCGCCAAGCGATGATGTATTTAAGTAAGAAAAAGTGGGATTTTATGCTAATAACGGGTGATTTTTTTGAGGTTAGGATTTTCATGCATTAG
>NW_016178691.1:0-7699 GCF_001687245.7 Rhagoletis zephyria | reverse complement strand
GCCAAAAATAAAATGTATATTCCCTTTAAACGTAGACTGCATACATTTTTTTATTCAAAAATGATGGCTTTTAAAAGGTTAAGTTTAAGTGCTCTCTAAAGGTTTTTAAAAATCTATAAATTAACATTTTTCCTGCCTGTTAGATTACTGCAGTAAGGCTTTCAGAGAATAGTTTTTGCCAAGCGTGCGTAATCTTTTTCTACATACATACTTAAAGCTTGAAAGGTGTTGAGTATTTTCTTCTTGCAACAATCATCCGGAGTGTAAGCCAATTAAGCAGTGGTCCATTAGAGTCATTTTTGCTAAGGACATTTTTTTGTTTTTGCTTAAACTAGCATCAGGTATTTTGACGGCTTCGCTGCATGAAACGATTGAGTTGTATGATCGCTTACATGCTGTTTGAAGCTGGAAATTGATATGCGTACCATGTTCTTTGAAAGGACGCTGGTGGTTATCACACCTTTCCTTCCGAATTCGCCAGCTAATTATCAATATCCTGGTATTACTTCTAAATAGTATATTCTTCGGATTATGTTTTAACATTAGGCTTGTCCTTGATGAGTTGGGAGCGTACGCGGCAATTTGTAACACTTATTAAACAGAACTAATTCAGTCTTATTGGCGGCCGCTGTGGTGCAGTGGTTAGTAGTGCGCGCTGCCACCCCGCAGGGCCTGGGTTCAATCCCGGTTTAACCCAACTTCAAAAAAAAAAAAAGTTGTATAATAGCGGTCGCTCCTTGGTAGGCAATGGCAAGCCTCCGAGTGTATTGCTGCCTTGAAAAAATACAATCGCCGTTCGGAGTCGGCGTAAAGCTGTAGGTCACTCCCAGTTGTGTGCAAGGCACTAACATATGTGTAAACGCAAATCTATTATTATTAACTCAGTCTTATTGAAGTTTAACTTTATGAAACAGTTTTTTTCGGCAAGGTAAAGTCGAATGGAATGTACCCGGAAACGATACATATCAGCGACCGTAACAGTTACAACTTTTATTAAAAAAATCGCTCTTTAACAATTATTTTTTGACTTTTATTTAATTACGCCTTAAATAACCGTTATTTCTGGCTTTTGTTTTCTAAATCCAAAATAACAATTATTTTTGATTTTTAAATTAATTGTCTTAGATAACAGTTATCGAAGATTTTTATTTATAAAAGTCATAAATAAAAAATCAGTCACTGACATTTATTTTTTAAATCATACTTATAAAAGTCATTTGTATAAGTCGTGGTAATCTTTTGTTTCCCCACACCTTCTTAACTGCGAAAAATGTTAATGACTTTTATAAATAAATTCGATGACTGATTTATATTGATGACTTTTAAGAGTAAAAGTCACTAACTGATTCTTATTGATGACTTTTATAAATTAGAGTCTTCAATAACTGTTTTCTAAGACATATAAAATAAAAATCATAAATAATTGTTATTTTTATTAATTTTGCATACAAGTTGAAAATAAAAATGTATTTCTAAATCGAAGATTCGCTAGACATTCGCTGTCTTAAAGTGCTATTGTAAAGTTTGTGAGCTTATACTCCGATTTGTGGCGTGCGCTTTGAAGTTGTCACACTAAGGGGAAGAACGAAGGACCTACAGTTTTACGCCGACTCCAAACGGCGCTTCTATTTTTAAGAGAAGCTGTTTGTCATAGCAGAATTACACTCGGAGATTTGCCATTGCCTGCCGGGGGCCGTCTATTTAAAGAAACCTTTTGTTTTTATACCCGAGCGCACTTGTGCACAAGGGTATTATAACTTTGTTCACATAACGGTTGTTTGTAACAGGCAAAACGAAGATATAGACAAATGTATACATAAATGATCAGAATGAAAAGAGAAATCGATTAAGCGGTGACTGTCTGTCCGTCCGTCCGACCGTCTGTGCACACGATAACTCGAGTAAAAATTGAGATATCTTAACGAAACTTGGTATGTGCACTTCTTTCGGGCGTAGGACGGATGGTATTGAAAATGGGCAAAATCGGACAATAACCACGCCTACCTCCCATATAACGGTAATTTTCCGAAATACGAAAACTGCGATATTTTAGTAACTACTGAATATTATTCACTCAAAACTGATATTTACAATAACCTTTAGAAGAAAAATAAGAATATTGTACATTTTTGAAAAATGGGCGTAGCCACGCCCACTTATGGATACATGTGTATATCTTGGTAGCCGCTTAACAATTTCTTCCAAACTTGGCACAGTTGTTAGTCTTGCTACAGCATACCAAATGGCCGAACATTTTTAAAATCGGGCAATAACCACGCCTACCTCCCATATAACGGTAATTTGGAGACGAATTCTTCGATAAATCAACAAATATTAAAGCTAATTTACTCAAAATGTATGCTTGCAACAATTCTTTGCCAAGAAATACGTTTATGACAAAATTTTGGAAAATGGGCGTAGCACCGCCCACTTATGATCACATATATGTATCTCGGTAACCGTTCTACCAATTTGTACCAAACTCGGTATGATTATTGTGCTTGCCACATAGAAGCAAAACGTTGAAAATTATTGGAATCAGATTCAAATTACGACCACTTTTCATATAACGGCAAATTTCAGAAATGCTTGAAACTTCAATATTTCGAAATTTGAGGACGCTAATTTACTCAAAACTGATACACACCGGCTTACCATGTAGCGGTGCCTGCGCCGGGTATTTAATGTTCGGCTCCGCCCGAACTTAGACTTTCTTACTTGTTTTTTTTTTTTGTCTTTGATGTTACTCGGAAACTGGGCTCAATCGCAAGCCCTGCGGAATGGTATTGCGAACACACCACAGCGGCCAAAAAAATATTTCGGACTCATAAAAAAGCAGCCAATGTATCTAAAATTAGAAGTGGCTGATTACTAATCACATTTTAATTGTTTCCTTTTCAGACCTAATTTGCAATCGTTTCTTACATTCTTGCAAAGTTTTTGTAATAAATTGCTTTATTTACTTGTTTTATGTTTTTCTCTATCTACTAAAGAATCCGTTTGATAAAGGCTTTATCATCTTTTTAGTCATGCTGTCCTTTACGTACATTTTTCATGCGCTACAAATGCTGAATTCATTTTGATTTTGCTCAGCAATAAATTAAAATTAAATCGCTTGAATTCAAGAATTTTTTGCAGCATTACTTGCTGCCACATTGGCATTCCAAAAGTTAGTATTATTTATATGGCATCTAAAAGCATAATGGTTCCGAGAAAGCTGTCATCAGTTTAAGTAGTTACTTAGTTTTAGTATGTGCTTAAGCACATAAATAAATGATTGATTAAATGAGTGAGTAGTTGAGTGAGTGCACTTCAAACAAACCACAAGGGCTTGTTTGTTTGTTTGTTTGGCAAATGATGCACCACAATTTATGCAAATTTTAATGGAAAACCAATTACATACATTTCTGTGCAAATAAGTGAGAAATTAAATAAAATGAAATGAAATAAAAAAAAATATAAATTTACATAGAATTCAATCAGATGGGTTCAATAAAAGTTATGAAATTGTAACAAAATTACAGGAAGTTGGAAAAACCCATCTTCGACTGTAAGTTTCAATTAGAATCGATAATGCATGTGCGTATGTATGTATGTAATAACATACATCTGTATTTATAATTATACTGGACAACTGTCGGGCTAACTTTAAACGAAGTATTCCTATTTTATTGAGTAATTGTATATGTTCGAAATTTTAATAAAATAGGACTGTAAATATGGTTTTTAAGGCTATCTCGACACCAGCTACACCCATCAGTGACAATTTTTAGGAAAAAGTGGTGGTAAAATATGTTCTGAATATGCATAGAATTGGCCAGTAAATATAGGTTTTAGAGATATCTTATCTTTAGCGCCACCTATCGAAGTTTTTTTTTGACGTAGAATCCCTGTAATCAACTGAACTAGTTGCAAACTAACTCACAACTAGTATGAACCGCATGTCCAACTAGTAAGCCAACTATCTTTTTTCCATGCGATGAACTGGTATTTTTAACATGGGGATGTCCTACGAGATGGCAATTGTCAGATTTCGGTCAGAAATACACCAGTCTCATACTAGTTCAAAATAGACAGAAAAATACAAGTCCAATTATGGAAAAGGAAAAAATAAATACATAAATATTTTAAACTTTTGAACATAAATTTAAATGCATTTTTCATTAAATGTTATTAAAAGTAAAAGCTTTCAGGCACAATAAATACTATCTTTTTTATCTTTTTTAATAACATTAAATATGAGAAAAAATCATTTTAGTTTAGTAAAATAAATTTTTAGTAAAATAGATACTTTAGTTCATTAACGTGAACTTATATAAAAATAAAAGTTTTCATTTTCATTTCTTTTTAAAATTTTATCAAAGAAATAATTAATGCTTAAAATTTGAGATTTAGATAATAATAAAATAAATAAATAATTCATGCAGTTATTAAATATTCTTAATTTTTGTCTATAGTTTGGCTTGTTGATTGATAATTGAAATTAATCAAATAATCATATTAATCGTGTAAATAAAAAACGTCAAAAATAATTGATAATGATCAAGAATAACAAAATAATCTTGTTATTAAAATTAATGGATTAATTAACAACTTTAAATTGATTATTAATCATTAAAACGGTGTTAATATTGGTATTTAATCGTAAAACGGTTATCCCAAAAACATGCTTTAATTAATTATCATAATGATTATTAATAATTATTTAACAGGTCTGGTATAATGGAATATGTACTCGCTTTAATGGTTTACAATATACCCAAATAAATGTTATAATATTTTGGGTACTTTATTGTATTAAACTGTCGAAGTCAAATAAAATTGTTGTGTACTTGGTACAAGTCTGATCATTTTCGAACTAGTTCGGTTTCAGACATAAAATTCTAGTTGTAAACTAGTATTTTTCCTGACTAGTTTGGGGTTTCACTGCAGGGATACGTCTTACGTTTCCACATGGAGGCTATGCTCAAATGTTGTAGTTGTAATTTTTAGGACTTTACGAAAACGCTTATTACACAAGAACTAATGAAGTGATTTGAACGAAAAGTGTGGAATTTCAAAGATATAATTCCAAACCTATCGACAGATTAAATTTTTTAAGTAACCAATTCGGCTTCTGTCGTAGAAACAACAGTAAAAATTGGCTTGTTTTGGGGTCAATTTTGAGCCTTTAAAGTGCTCTAGCAACTTATGATTTGCAGATGTAACTTTCTTTTCCGGGATTTCGGTTTTTTGGAGCAATGGAAATATTATCGTGTATAAATTTTATATAAATTCAACCAATATTGAGCATTTTAATGTCAAAAATTGTTGAACAAATTTGCAAATTTCTTTTCATTTCCAAAATACTTGAAAACGCTCGAATGATTTTGTTTTTGTTGTCTTTAACCAAAAATTCAAGATTTTCCTTTCGATATTTTATTGATTTTGTTATCGATATTTTTTGTCGATTTTGTTAAGGACTTTGTAGTAGTTTTTTTTAATAGATGTAATTGATTTTGCTATCGATATTTTTATCGATTTTGCTATCGATATTTTTATCGATTTTGCTATCGATATTTTTACCGATTTTGCTATCGATATTTTTACCGATTTTGTTATCGATATTTTTATTATATTTTTTTTTTTGATTTTTACTATCGATATTATTATCTATCGATTTTGTTATCGATATAAATAGTTATCGCTTTTGTTATCGATACTTTTTGTTACTGTGTGCTTTCGTTTTTGGCTTGGATGTGCTCTTATCCATACCACGTATTCTACGTTTAAATTCAGTGGCTGTGTCTCCGATACAGCCTACAAACCAAGGCGGAGGCGCTGGAGAATATACCCCAGTACAAAAAGATTACATGAATTTGAGCTCGATCGGTTCAGTAGTTTTCCAGTCTATAAAGTGCATACAAACAGACATACGTGGCATTTTGATATTTAAAAATAAGAAAGAAAGAAGTTCACTCCCGACATCTCGTTATTTGCCAAATAAGAAAAATATTTGATTTCAGCGACTTGTGTCTTGTTCTTTTACAACTCACTCAAAGAGAATTTTCTAATATGTGCAATTTTCACGATTGTTACATTTTTCGACAAAAACCTCTTTAATGAAAAGTTGATTTTAATCTCTATACAATTTTTAATACTTTTATTCCATTTCACATAATTAAATCTTGCGTATTTCTCTATTCTTGCTATGATTAACATCAGTCTGTACATATGTTGCCCGCAAATAAAGTTGTGCTTTATAAATTTAAATTGCACTTTTAGGAATACAAAAACAATACACCAAGGACATTTTTCATGCATTTTATCTCCAGGAAGCAATTGCTATATTTAGTTGCAACAGCAGCTGGATTGTTAATCTATTTTTAAATCTCTTGTGGGCACTGCAGAGCCAAGCGCACGAACTATGTAGTAACAGCATCAACAACAATAATTTGCATGTGTCTGAGTTGTACACTCTCGCTTTACGCACTCCCTAGACTCGGTGTACTACTAGTCGTATACGCAATTATTAATTTTTCAAATTTATATTTTTCGCTGAGAGAGTGAAGTGACTGTCAGGGAGAGTCAATGTCGGTACAATCGTATAATTTAAAGAGTGATTGTTTATGTTCGTGTGTACATTTTTTACCCAAAACCAGAGTACATTTTAAGCCATTGAAGCTTTCAGCAATTGTGCAGACAATTACACATTGTCTACATACCATTTTTAAGTGAGTTAAACTTAAGCTTTGCAAAAAAAATATATGTAAATATTTTATCCTTGTTGCTCTTGGAGTTACGCATAACTGTCAGTCAAATAAAAGTTTTTTGCCATTGCTGAGTTAACATCCGCAATTTTACGTTGCCCAAACCACACGCCAGACCTTCGTTAAATTTGTCATTAATTTGTAAAAAAAAAAATGCTTGAGCTGCTTGTGTGTGTTTAAATTCCTGTTGTTACGTTGGTCGTGCTTTGCATTGCAATTGTTGTAATTTTCACGCAGCCGGCGCAGCATTAACGGGGAATTTTTACATGGTTTTCGAATTGGGAATAAGGGTTACTTCACAAAAGTTTATGTAGATTCACTTTAGGAGTACGAACATAAACGTCTACATGCCTAGGTCCGTAAATAAACACATTGATTCCTTTTAACTATGCTTTCGCCACATTACTTTCAACGCGTACATGCCTTAAAATATGTTGAAAATTTTAATTATTTTACTTTTGTGTATACTTTTCGGCGAAGTTATTATTTCCATTCCTAAGCCTTGAAGTCACAAATGTATACGTACACATTGAGTTTATTGTATTGCCATATTTATAAACACTTTACAAATGCACACAGCGTATGAATCCTTAAACAAAGTCGAAAATTATAGAGTTTGTCCTTTGGGAGTTATAAGCATAAGTGTTTTTATTTTTTTTTCAATTTAATTTTTTTTTTACTCATTAGATTTTATTGTTTTAAAAAGAAACATGTATTTTTTAGGAATTTAATTTAGTTTTTAAACACTTACTTAATTCTTTCTTTTATTAAATAGTTTTTTTTTTAACTTTAGATTGTATTATCTTAAACAGAAAAAAAAATTTAATATAATTTCATTTTTAAAAATTGATTTTATTTTTATTAATTTTATTATTTAACTCTTTATTACTTTTTTCTTTTTTTAAATCATTTTTATTGTTTTTTATTTTAGGTTGTATTGTCTCAAACTG
>NW_016178690.1:2821-7699 GCF_001687245.7 Rhagoletis zephyria | reverse complement strand
CCAATAATAATACCAAATTGTTTATTTAACCATTTTTTCATCGCAACTACAATTTATAGGGCCGCCAAAAACCCCGAAAAATGCAATGGGGGGGACCAATAAAAAAACGTTAGTGTTAAAAATGCGCTTTTCGCATTCATTTTTTCCCCCTTTCGCATTTTAGGCAAAACGAAATAAGTTTCGTTATTTATTTCACGAATGTTCATACATACATAATTAAAATTCAATATCATTTTTGAGAATTCCCCGATTTCGACAATGAAATTCCCCGATTTTGGCCGAAATTTCGTAAAATTCCCCAATCACTGATATCTCCTGGTATATGTGGTATTTCTATTTTATGTTTAAATATGTATAATTCATCTATGTATTCATAAGCCAAACCAAGCTTTTATTAAGTTTGTTAACAAATAAAGAATAAAAAATGTACATAAAATATTTACATACGTACAGCGGTCGAAAAAAATTTAGTCGCACCAAATTTTAACAAGTTTTCACAATTTTTATTTTTTTTTTTGTTATTTAATTTGAGTTATTCTTATAAAAATATAGTTCATTCTTTAACAAAAACCGTTTAAATCTAAGTTTCAAACTTTGATAAAAATTTCGAGCTTTTCAATTAGATTTGCTACAAAAATTTTGAGTATGCAGTTTTTTAGCCCACTCAATTCTAGTATAAAAAGTGCAAGTTTCAAGTAAAATAAAACGCTACAAGGAAAATTCTAAAAAATGAACGATGATTTTTTAGCCATTTGAAACTTTATTATATCGTCGTTTAAAAAACAAAACCGCGTATCAAGAAAATGCAAAACCTCGTATGTGAAGTTGCCAAAATTTTATAGGATTGATTTTATTTCAAAACGGTTCTCTATTTTATCCACAATTATCTCTTCTTCTTATNAAACAAAACCGCGTATCAAGAAAATGCAAAACCTCGTATGTGAAGTTGCCAAAATTTTATAGGATTGATTTTATTTCAAAACGGTTCTCTATTTTATCCACAATTATCTCTTCTTCTTATGTCTAAGTATAGATATTTTGATATGAATGGATAAGCGCTTGATGCCAGGAGCTTCCGGTGAGCAAATATCGTTTTTGGCGCAAATGTCAGTTACGAGGTTTTACAGAACCACGATACGCGGTTTTGTACTTTAAACGACGATATGTACTAAAATTGAACGATATAAAAAACTGCGTACGGCTCATTCCACGGTGACGGGTGAGACATTTCAACTTACATTTTTTTAAATCATTATTAAATTAGTGAAGCAAAAAAGAAAATTTTTTACACCTAATTCCTCACAAAAATAAGTTCATCCCCGCTTCCCCATGTAAACTGAAATTCCCCGCAAATCGGGGAATTCCCCACGAGTTGGCTTGCCTGATAGGTACACAAATGTAAGCTATTTGTGTAGAAGATTTAGCCAACATAATTACATAGGCTTATGAAAATCTATCTTGGCTTGTATATTGAACTAACAAGAGGCATTGCCATTCGGTGTCAAAAAGGTTTCTGCTTCAGNAAAAAAGAAAATTTTTTACACCTAATTCCTCACAAAAATAAGTTCATCCCCGCTTCCCCATGTAAACTGAAATTCCCCGCGAATCGGGGAATTTCCCACGAGTTGGCTTGCCTGATATGTACACAAATGTAAGCTATTTGTGTAGAAGATTTAGCCAACATAATTACATAGGCTTATGAAAATCTATCTTGGCTTGTATATTGAACTAACAAGAGGCATTGCCATTCGGTGTCAAAAAGGTTTCTGCTTCAGCCCATCAGAAAGGCGCAAAAACTTTCATTTCAGAAATATTAATTTAATTTAATAATAAATAATTTAAAAAAATATCAAGATTGAAAGTATGTCCGCTTGCCACAAAAGAGGCCAATGCGATAATTAGCTATTTCTTATCATACATATCTTAAGTCTCTAAAGGCAGTGTCTCACGATTGGGCGTTTGAGCAAAAATTTGGTGCAAATCGTATCCCAATCGTGTGAATGCACATACATTTTCCTTTATCCCAACTACGACAAACTACAAATTTCTCAATAGAGTTCGCCGTATTGGACCAATCATGTCACTTCAAAAAAATTATGGTACCAATTTTTTCATTTTGTACCAATAGCCCAATAATAAGAGTTTACAAATATGTGTGTACAAATGTACCAATCGTGTGACACGGGCTTAAGGAAATCGCATGCAACTAAATTTGAATACTAAATTTTTTTTTTATTTGCAGTCCACAACTTTCAAAATTAAGCCAACATAGGAAATAATCTAATTTGTTTTATTNATTTGCAGTCAACAACTTTCAAAATTAAGCCAACATAGGAAATAATCTAATTTGTTTTATTTTACCAATATTTAGCTATTATCTTGTGATGGTTAAAGGAAACACGCCTAATATGTGCGTTTTGCATGGTGTAATGAACTGAAGGTGGCGCATTCCCGAAACCGCTACTTTTGTTTTGCCGACTTTGACGTTTATGGCAATACGTAAACAAACTTTTTGTTTAGAAACAAGTGCAAACGTATTGCAAACGTATTAGGGCTATTCGTGATTCGGTGCATAGGAACTGGAGAATTTATGCAATTGCAGAAATATGCCATGGATTGTGAGCGACCTTTATTAAACTGTCATGGTAAAACTTTTTTAATCAGCTGATAGAAATGTCAACCAGAGTTGCAATGCATAGCATTTTTATGCTATGGATTTTCGTTATTGCAAATTTGTCAAGCCATGACAAATGCAAATGCGAGTATTTTGTTTGTGTATTGCAAATAATTTACAATACAAATTTGCAATGCAATGATGATAGGCCATTTGCACCGGATCGCGAATAGCCCTATTCCGTACTTTCAAGTGAAAATCGAAGTAATTCGTGCGTTCTAAAGTAAAAACCGTTTTATTTGTAACAAACACTTTATAAAAATGTCGTGTCGTATGTTGAATTGCAGCAGCCGTAGGGGTAAAGCCCCCAAATGCAGTTTTTCACTTTTTTTATTATCACTTTTTCGGCACCTGCAATACAAACACAAAAATTCTAAATAGTTAATTAATAAGACCTATTCTTTTGAACACATTTCAAGAGTGGTTGTATATTTTTTGTTAACGTAGTGCTTAATTTGCTATATTCAAAGATGGCTTGAGAAATTGGTGAATCGTGAAGAAAACACGTTTTCTCACTGCAAATTCACAACTGTCAACTCATTAGGGGTATTCTCTGAGTCTTCCAAAGCCCTTGCATGGTGCACAGATTGCACGGATTGCACGGTTAAAACCGGTTTTCGTATGGGACAGCTTTGCAAACCGTGCAATCCGTGCACCGTGCAAGGGCCTTGCAAGACTCAGAGAATACCCCTACTGTTCTTCGCCATATTCTTTATTTACCCATTGCCACAAACGTCATTCTGCGGGAATGCGCAATCTTGTATTCTATAGTTCTTGTGCGTTTTGTATGTACATACATTCTAGGGTTGCTGCGAATATTCGCATTCGCAACCGCGGAGCTTCCGAATTAATTTTGACATTCGCATTCGCTTTCGCATTCGCAAAAATCAATGCGGTTCTTTTGCGAATGCAAATATTGAAGGGACCGAAAATTACAATTATTTTTTTTACGATTTAAACTTATTTTTTATTCCGAAATAAATGTACTTTCCGGATAACAAACAAACCGCTTATCCAAATTAAACAAGTTTGGTATCCAATGAAAGACGACTGAAATAGCTTTATAACTGAAATGTCTAAACGAGGAAAGCAATTTACCTAATTTACCTAAATTACCTAATTTTCTCATTTAAATTGTTTCTTAAAAATACATGATATTCGCATTCACATCCGAATCCGCGGATGTTAGCTTTTAAACATCCGCATTCGCATCCGCGGATGTCTAAAATTCCCCATTCGCAACATCCCTAATACATACGTACGTACATACATACAGTCATAGAGTGCCGCTAGCCTTTCGGAGCGCATTTGCTTTTCGTATCGCAGTACAGAGTTACCCCTCCTGTTGCCATCAAACAAACAGTCGGGCATTCGCTCTTTGGCCTCCACGTCGCTGTTGACAGTTAACAGTTATAATTTCGAGAAAGTAGAAAATTTGGTTAACTTCTTAACCAGCATTAAAACTGATTACAATGTCAGCATTGAAATCCAACGCAGAATTACTCTTGCCAACAAGTGCTACTTTGGACGATGCCGTGCAATAAAGGCTGGTCAAATAACGCCATATTGCTTTATTTCACTTCACATGGAGAAATAAGGACATAAGCCTTTATTTCCATGGGGAAAGTGAAATAAGGCCATAAGCAAAAATTTATCATATGAGAAATAAAGGCATACGATCTTATTTCAATACAAAAAGTAAATGTTGTCTCTTTAGCGGCGGTCCGCGTTGGCTCGCGACCCCACGCCGTGCTCGCGTTTCGCGCTACGCTTGCTTTGTTCATTCTTCTTGCTTATGATGAAATACATACGTACATATATGAGGCTTTCATTAAATTGAGTAAGATGTATTTATATATCTATATATCGCCATCTAAATTACAAATTACCGCGTACCAACATAATGCAACGCGAGCCATGTGGGACCGTTATAGGGAACTGAAGAAGGAAGTGAGACGTATTTGCCGCAATAAGAAGAGAGAGGCCGAAATACGTGAGTGCGAAGAGCTTGAGATGCTGGCCGACAGGAAGAACGCCCGAAAATTCTACCAGAGGGTTAGGCGACTTACGGAAGGTTTCAAGACCGGGGCGAACTCCTGTAAGAACAACAATGGCGACCTAGTGACCGATGTCCAGAATATACTTAAATTGTGGAGGGAACACTTTTATAACCTACTGAATGGTAGCAGCGCTGAAAGTAGTGA
>NW_016178690.1:0-2634 GCF_001687245.7 Rhagoletis zephyria | reverse complement strand
GAGATGCGGTTGCCGTACATATTATGCTTGTTAATATTTTACGAAAACATCGTCTGATTTGTACATTTAGGGTCTTTTAGGCAATATCATATAAAATAGCTATGAAATAAATTCTTTTCAAAATTTAAATATATATTATAGCGAAGGTTTCATGTATCGAATCGGTATCGGGTACCGAAAAGGAAGTATTGGGTACCGAAATTTTTTGCAAGTATTGGGTACCGAGTATTGGATACCGACAATTCAGCATAATAAGATAAACAACAGTACTCAACATTGCAGACGCCGTATAAGGAAAAATGAATTATTACGAAATACAAATAAAGTGGCAGCACTTTACGCCATTTTGCATTTTTCGTTTCAGTTCAGGAACATTGTTTACTTGTTTTTCAATAAAAAAATAAACAATCTTTTGTTGTAAAATTTATGTACACTTTGAACAAGTTTTTCAAAAAATATATTTTACTAATGTTTCAAAGAGAATATTGGTTTTTTAGTACATTTTTGAGCGTGCAATTACTCATAAAAAGAAAAACATTTCAAAAAATTATTTACACGCTTAACAATATAAACCCCCCACATCCGAATTGTTAACACAGGGATATAAATGCGCCGATTGGTACCCCTCCGGACAGTTTTGAGCGTTTTCTTTGTTTTGCAAGTTGTACCTTCAACTAGAGACTTACCGAGTTACTTTATGTACATATGCACACCAGCTGTGCACCAAGTAAACATTATACAAAAAATTATCAAAGGTGCAATAACGCCATAATGGCTTTATATGAACCTGAAGAATCTTTTCATTCAAAAATTTGTTCCTATAATTTTCCGGATCTAATGAAAAACCAATATGAATGTTCTTATGGACGAACAATGCGAGTTTTCTCCATTCGATATCGAAATCTTGCAAGTTCAAAATAAGTTGGAAATATAACGATGGAATGCAAAAATTATCGATAACATTTTGATTATTTAGCAGCAAATGCAAATGTGCTTAAGAACGAAAAACAACACACAAACGGCTTGACAAACCAAGGGAAATATAATATTTGACAAGCCGTTTGCGGTAATGTGAACAGAAATCAAAATTTTTGGATTTTCTGGCTGCCTTGTTGACGTTTAATCAAACCGCTTACATTGTGTATGGTAAAATCGTCTCATTCGCAATGGAATTTTCACCGATTGAGGTCGCAAAAGAGAAAAATCGAAGAAAACCAAACTCTTTTACATTGTGAACCGGAAGAAAACTAAAATTCTTTGCTTGAACGAGTCGTGTTTGCATGGCATATTTGACAAGCCATTTATGTGGTATATTTCGCTCTTTATAAAACTTCGGAAAGGTTTTTGTTCAAAAATTTGCANGTTTATGTGGTGTATTTCGCTCTTTATAAAACTTCGGAAAGGTTTTTGTTCAAAAATTTGCAGAGCGATTTGACAACTATGTTGTGTAAAATACTAAAACACTTTTGTTGTCTGCAAATATATCGAGAGAAAATTCCTAAAAAATTCCTCAAAATAAAAATCCTCAAAAAATACTCAAACGCACCCGAAACTCACACTGGTCACACTGTGCTGAACCAGAAGGTTGTACGCACTGTGCCAACTTGGTTCTTTTCGCCCTAAATTTAATGCAAAATCAATAACAAAATCGATAAAAATATCGATAACAAAATCGATAAAAATATCGATAACAAAATCGATAAATAATCGATAACAACGTCGATAACAAAATCAATCAAAATATCGATAACAAAATCGATAAAAAATATCGATAATAAAAGCGATAAAAATATCGATCACAAAACCGACAAAATATCGATTATTACATCGATAAGTCCCGAGAATCACGAAAATCTCTAAAATCCCGAAATAGTCCCCAAATTGAGTCTCTGTGCCTCTAGCTATATCCTTTGCTCTACAACTACCTTTATTTTTATCTTTCTTCCTCTACCTGCATCTTTACTTTTATCGGTATTCTCATCCTCATATTTTTCTTTATATTTATCTTTGTTTTTGTTTTTATGTTTATCATATTCTTCATATACATATTCCCCTTCACCTTTGCCCTCATATAAGTAAAGTGTTTAAATTTACCTTGGTCTTCATTTTTGCCCTTATCATCTTTACCTTTGCCTTTATCCTTTTCTTTATCTATGTACGTACTCACCTTTACTTTTATTCTTGGATTGGTTGTTTTCTAAGTGTTGTTTCACTTCAAAAAGTTTTCGCGTATTATGCACACATGTATTCATACATATATGTATAGACATACATAGATTACTAAAAAATAGAAACATATCCACATTAGGGGCTGTCCATATATTACGTAAGACCTTTTCTTGTATTCTTATTCAAAATTGTTCTTTATAAAATACGAAAATTCACCCAATTAAAGTACTACATTGCATTGAAATGAAAAATATACATTAAATACGGAGGATATTACAATTTTTTACAACTTTTGCTTTAATTTTTAAATTTTTTTCTAAAAAACGTTACTCTTCGGTGTCTATTATAACCGAAAAATGCAGCTCGAACACAAACAGANTGGTGTCTATTATAACCGAAAAATGCAGCTCGAACACAAATTTCAATGGACTGTGAAAATGAAATACCTTTGAGTGAAAAATAAGT
>NW_016178689.1:0-7699 GCF_001687245.7 Rhagoletis zephyria | reverse complement strand
GGACCAAAATTTAAGTGTGATCTCCTCGACATTAGAAGTATCGATTTTGTGTATTAAATGAGAAAAGATATTTTTTTAATTTTTTGAGTCCATAGAGGCATCTGGCCTTTTATATATGACTTTGGGTATTAGATGAAAAAAAATTAATTTAAGTTTTTTGTGTCTCTATAGAAGAATATGTATTTTGTCCCCTGTGCGACACGCCTTAACCGTCTCCAATTAGGACCAACATTTATATGTAATATCTGTGACCGTAGTATTATCGATTGCGGGGGTGAGACTGAAAAAAAATCCTTTATTTGATTTTAAGGACCATCCTAATATATATTATATATATATTTTGTATCTTGTTTACTTAAAAAAGGTTTTAATAAATTTTAAAATTTTAATGGCGTTGAAAAAAACAAAAAATTTCTGAAAGAAATTACAAAATTGTATGTATCTAAACGTGCTAAGTACAATAACGAGAGTATTTGCATTAAAAACATAACATAACCGCATAGATGTGCTTGCATTGAAAATTATATGAATTTTGTTTACAAGCAAGCAAACATGCATCCATTCATATGTATGTACACTAGGGTAGTCCAAAAAAAAGTAATGGCGCAATTTTAATGTTCTAGCCTCCTAGGGTTGTTCTTTATCGAAAAATATACCGCTACTTTTTATTTTGAAATTAAAAAATTCTTTATATGTGAAAATACCCCTTTTCGTAGAAATGTAATACGATTCTTAAAAGTCAATAGTTTTCGAGCGGAAAATTCTGGTTCTCTTCAGAAGACTTCCGATAATAATACCCAATTCTTTATTTAACCATTTTTTAAAACCAAATATTTTTTTTGGAAAAATGGTTAAATATTAGTCATTAAATTGTTACTGGGAATCTTCTGCAGAGAAAAAGAGTTTTCGGCTCGAAAAATATTTATTTTTAAAAATTCTATACGATTTCTCGAAACGTATTTTCCCCATATAAAATACATGGAAAACTTTGAGCGTTTTGAGAGACCTCTAAATACTTTTTGGTTCCAAAATAAAATGTAGGGATACATTTTTTCGGTATAGAACAATCTTAGGTGGCGAGAGCATAAAAATTCCGACTTTACTTAACCTCTTTCTTTTTTGGGCCACCCTTATGCACATACTAACATATGTACACGAATCCCCTTTATGATGTGTATGCTTGTGCTGCTATTTGCCACATGCATATGTGGCCTAATGAAGCCGTTCGAGTGTTTTTCCTGCTTATACTCGAGTGCAACACATACTCAGGCAGTGGCGCGCAAGCTTGGGCAAACACATTTTGGTGGTTTGTCTCGGTTTTTGTTGTTCTTGCTTATGTTGTTGTTTCTGACTCTATTTCCTTCAACTAATTTATCGACTGCGTTCAATTTGAGGGTTTGGTAGAAATTTTGAAGGCAATACATTTTAGTTAATTTTGTTGAAAACTTTCTGAATTAAAATTTTGTAATCAAGTTTTGTCTGAAGTTTCCAATTTATTTTAAAACAATTTTTCTAAAAACTTGAAAATTTTTACCCGAAAAATATTGAAATTTTTTTAAAACTTGAAAGTTTTGCCGTTCTTTCCCTAATACTAAACGAAATTTTAAAAATTTCAATTAAAATTCTAAATATTTTTAAATTAAAAATATATATTTTTTACTAAAGTTTCTAAACATATGATTAAAAGATGCATTAAAGAAAGTAAAAAAAATTACACATTTTTTTGGAAACAAATTTTTCTGTAAAATTTCCAAATTATTTAAAAACTTAAACATTCTACATATTCATACATATGTATGTACTTCTTTTGTTATTTTAGGTATTTACATAAATTCATAAAAGATACAATTAAAGGAAAATACAGAAGTTCGGTAGGTAGTTTTTTTTTAACAAACTTACGAATTTCTAAAAGTTTTCTTAAATTTTTAATTAATTTAAAACTTTTTTCAAATACTGTTTCAAATTATTTAAAATTCGAAATAAATTTTGCAAGAAATATCACTTGGCTAAATAAAATTTGTGAAAATTAAAAAATGCAAAGTTTTCTTTAAATTAACCTAGTTTAAGGTGTTTTAGATGCTTTTATTTACTTATTCATTTTTTTTTAATAATAATTCTTGTTTCATGTTATTTTTGTTTGCTCACTTAATTTGGTTTAGTTCAAAATATATAGGTTTTTAAATATTTTCGAGTGAATCAAAAACTTAACTAAGGACGTTTGGGTAATTTTGTAAGTTTGGATTTTAATAAAAATTAAAAGCGTTGTTTTTATAACTTAGGTATAGGTAATTTAGAAAAGAAATTTAAATTTTTTGATTTCAAATGAATGGAGAAAATTTAAAGCTTTTATTGCTATTTACTTGAAGATTTGAGATTTTTCGAAAATTATTTTTAATTTATTGATGTTTTTTTACTAATGTTTGGTTCGAAAGACTAAGAATTCTTCAAGAAGAACCCTTTTCGCGAAACTATCGTATGCGGCAGAAACTATTTATATTTTTCAAAACTTTTTTAATTCTTTGTATAATTTTTTTTCACTACGTGCAAAATACTTTTGTNGTTTTTTTACTAATGTTTGGTTCGAAAGACTAAGAATTCTTCAAGAAGAACCCTTTTCGCGAAACTATCGTATGCGGCAGAAACTATTTATATTTTTCAAAACTTTTTTAATTCTTTGTATAATTTTTTTTCACTACGTGCAAAATACTTTTGTAGGCCAAGCCAAAACGCATTGTACTAAAATATACAGTAAATCTTTGGTGTAAACACAGCGACTTCCGCTATAATATTTTACCAAGTGATGCGATTGTGGGGTGCAGAACAAATTTGCATCAAAAAGTTAATTTCGGAAAAATTAAATATCTACACTATAATTTTTTTTTTTAATTTTTAATTTTAATTTTTGGATTTCGATTTTTTTAAATCTTTTTAAATATTTATTTGAACAAAATTTTTTTGTATATAAGGGAATTTGCGATCTTATAAGGTTTTCGTAGTTCTGGTTTAATGTAATGTTTTGTTTTTAATTTAAGAAAAAGTAATTTTTCTCGTATCTTTATTATTAATTTTAATGTGGAACATTTTTGAGAATCTAAAAATTTTTATTACCTAATTTTTAATAATTAATAAGTTTAGATTCAAAATATAATTGTAAAAATTTGTTTTTGTAAAAATAAATTTTTAGTAGATACTAAATATTTGTTAATTCATTTAATATAAAATGAAAAAATTTTTTCTATACACTTGGTTTAAAAAATTTAGGTTAACTAACTATGTACGCTAATGTTAATTTTTTATTTTTCGATTTTTTAATAGTTTTTAGATTTTTAGAATTGATATTGGGGCTACTTTTATTGAGTTTTCATTCACTATTTGCTTAATCTTTTCTCAGTTATTTTTTTAATGTTTTCCTTGTAAATTTGTAAAAATTTTTTACTTTGGTATTTTTTTATAAAATGTAGGTACATTTTTTAATATAAAAAATTTGTTTTTTTTCGAAGCATTTTTAATTAAAAAAATATGTGAATTCACAAAGTTCTTTGTACAATTAAAAACAATATCTTTAATTTCTTTTGTTCTTTCTCAGTTAAATTTTAAAAATTTTCCTGAACAATATAGAAATTTTCAGTAATTTTTGGTTATATATTTTTTCTAAAAGACTAATATTTTTTGATGTATGTAATAAATATGTCGTTATTTTCCTCTTTCACTTTTTGCAATTTTTTTTTGCTATCGTGGTATCGAATTTCAAATGTGTTTTATGTGCCATGCATTCAGACAGCTACATTGCAAATTTCAGCATTGAATCATTTAATTTGTCAAAGCTATAAGACTTTTAAGTGCTACCAGCTCCTACAGATAGACTTTAGTTTTTCTTAATTACTTGAATTTTACTGTTTATTTTGTAACGGGTGATTTTTTTGAGGTTAGGATTTTCATGCATTAGTATTTGACAGATCNTGAAGCGCGAAACACATTTCGAACCGAACACTGATTTTGGTAATAAAATTCAATGATTTGCAAGCGTTGCTCGTTAGTAAGTCTATTCATGATGAAATGTCAAAGCATACTGAGCATCTTTCTCTTTGACACCATGTCTGAAATCCCACGTGATCTGTCAAATACTAATGCATGAAAATCCTAACCTCAAAAAAATCACCCGTTATTTCTGAGTGCATTAAATGATTGCTGCGATTAGTAGTGGCTCGCTAGAAACAACACCAAATGCGAAAAAAAACAGCAACAACAACTTTGACTTCAACCACATCTTATAAATTATGCTCTGCAGTTAAGCAAAATATATACAAAAAAAAATCCAATCCATTTTAGTTGCGACAACTTTTTGCAGTTACTACCTTTTAGGCTTAACACTCTTTGCTCTAATTTTTATTATTTTTCTAATTGAATTGTTGTTGCTTTTGGTGCTGGTCTTTGCTGTTTTTGTAGTTTTCTTGTTTGGTTGCAGCGTTTGAAAAGCTGACGCTCTTTGTATGTACATACATACATATTTCGTTTGTTGTAAGCTTTGTTGTTATTGTTGTTGTTGTTGTTGTCAACGCGTCATCGCCCCGTTAATAGCGCGCTGTCATTTGGTGTGTTACAACTCGATTACACAGCGTTTGCTGGCGGGCATGGAGGCGCGTGCCCAATCCCCTGGCTTTCTCACCCGATCGCTGGTTGCGCTGCTGCTGCTGCTGCCACTTCTTGCTCTTCCACTTCGTCTGAAGAATGAATTATTAATAAATGTATGTGTCCATACAAGTACTTACAACTCTAACTGGTGCAGCAACAACAACAACTAAATGCTGTATGCCAACCACCTGTGCTGAAGCCGTTGCACATCGGCTGAAGGCTCTAAGGCGAAAAAAAATTCACAATACGTAAAAGTCGAAAGAAAATCACGCTTTGCTTACTAACTAGCCAGTGGCAATAACACACAGACAACAACAACGATGAATTGAAAAATAGTAAAATAAATAGATAAATCTACTGCAAGCCATTATCGCTGACAACAACTACTTGTAGATATCCACTTACTTACTTACTTACTTACTAAAACACTACATACATCCAACAATTACTACAACAAATGTTCACTTGCAAACAATTAATTTTGTGTTGCGTTGATTGCCATTTTAATCATTAACACCGTCAACGCGTTCATTTTTCATGCATGGCTAGTGAGGGAACAACAACAATAAGTCCAACCAAAGCTACAGCAGCAGCGGGCAGTAATAATAACAAAAAGACATACATAGAACAACAACAACAACTGTGTGGTAGTCAAAGAATGCATAAGTGGCTGGTAGTAAATCAGTTCTGCAGCGCCCCAAGTGAATTCACAAACAAAAAGCTTTAGAGCGCCAGGTTATTCGTAGTAATGGAAGGAAATTAGTGTGTTTTTTAGGTGAGGGGAGCAAAGGGTTGAGATATGTGGCAGAAGATGAGCGGAAGAGCGATTGTCGAGTGAAGACAGCCATCTACCAATTATGATTAATGTTTTGCTAAGGGTTAAAGATTTATTATTCTAGGCTAGGAAGTCGTTTTTTATTTTTTAAATGCAGCGAATATCTATTAAGTTTAACTGTATGTAAAACTTATTTAAAAAAGCTCAAAAATAGCAAATGTATCGTAAAATAATTTACGGAGCTTTAAGCTCTTTTTGAAATTAGTCGAATCCTTAGCACTTTGGTTCTAGAAGGCGGTAATTTAAAAGCGGTTAAACTCAAAATATGTGTCAATTGAAGACAAAACCAGGCGAGCTTTAATTCTTTGAGAGCTTTAAAGCTAAGGGAACATTTTTTATTCTCGATCGCCTTCATAGCATGAAAACTGAAAAAAATATATTAGCGTAAAATTCGTTTTGCTGTAAAAAATTTAGCAAGCTTTAAGCACTGAATAACAGCCGAGTTCTCAGAGCGGGTTGATTCTCCGAAAAACTGCTCTGAACCTTTACTTATTAAAAATGATATTGGGGCGCTTTTAGTACCAGACAGCTTTAAAGCTTAGAAACATTTTTTTTGTTTATGCTCAAAATTTTAGCTCAGAGCGAAAAGCAGCTGGAAAATGTAAGAACTTTAGAAGCTTGGTTAGGAGAAACAATAGTGGGAGAGCGAGAGCTCAAAAGTAAATAAAAAAAAATTAAAAAAAAAAGGTTAACAAAATTTTCCGTGAGCTTGGCATTTTATGAAATTCACACAGAGCAATTTCTTGGTACATAACTATTAAGAAGTACGCATACTAAGGCTGAATAAAGTAAACTAAAAAAATATAGAGCTTTTAAGCTTTGGTAGGTAATGTTTAGCTTAAGCTTAAAATCGAAAATAAAAGATAATGACACCGATGAAAATTCGAAAAGAATACTAAGTTGCAAAAATTTAAGATGTTGGGCTCTGAAAACATGTTTAGAAAGCTTTAAAAAGTGTGCCTACTAAATGGCAAGTGTTATATGGAAACTGATAAGTTAAAAGCTCTTGCCGTTTAACGCAGCTCTAAAAAAGGTTTTGAATAAAAAAAGTTTGTAAGATCAAATCTTTAGAAATATTAACTTTAGGTCCAATTGGACACTTAGACTTCGGTTATGGTATAGCTTTACCAAGAAAGCTTCTAAAAATTTCATTGGAAAATTGTGGAAATCGTTTATGCACTAAGAGCTGAATTTATTGTAAGCGTCAGTTGGCGCGAAAGACAAGCGCCTAATGAGCTTTATTGGAATTTGCAAAAAGAGGAAAAGGAAGAAAAGAACGAAGACAGAAGGAAAGAAAGAATGAAATGCTCTTGAATCAAACATTCAAAAAACTGTAGAGTTCGAAAAATTGTAGAGCACTCAAAAATTTACAAAGTAATTTTTATGCTTTTACTCATGACTTATTTTTCATTATTCCTAGGTTGGCTCTAGGGGCTTAGTGCTTTCAAAAATTAATGAAACTTGACTTTCTGAACAAAGTTTGAAGACAAATTTTTTTTTCACAAAACCATCTTTATGAAGAAAAAAATTCAAGAGAGCTTTTAAACAAACTTCAGATTTCATAAGCTTAAAAGCTCTTTCAATGCTCTTTTAAGCTTTCTATATATTTTGTATAGGCGCACTCAGAGTAAAAGCTCTCTCTGCCAATCGCTGCTTTATAGCCACCTTTGTGTTCCGTTGTAAAAGCTCCGATGCGCCGAGAAGCTTTTAAAGTTTAAACAGCCAGCTTTCATCTTTTGATGAATTTCGTATTTTAAGAAGTCTATGAGCACTAGTGTCAGACACACAATTCTAGTCCGCTCATAGCTTCCTAATTGCACTAGACATCCCCAGCCTGTCAAAGCTTTTTAATAAATTATAATTAATCGAAATTCGCGGCTTTTGTTTTCTAGCACTTTCTCGCACCACTTAATATTTCACTGAAACAAAAGCAAATGCACTCAAATCAAATGAAATCGCAGCACGCAACTTGCCACAGCTCCGATTTGTAGTGCGCGCATGCGGGCCAACTCACTCGAAGCGGTTGGCTGGTTGCATGTGATGCATTAATAAAACCGACACAATCACTGCCACTTCTCATACATACAAACATAAATATACTTAGTTCCACAATTTACATGATTGTTGGCGGTGGTGTTGCAGTTGTAGTTGTTATCGTTGTTGCTGCTTCACCAAATTACCACACTGCGCATGCGCATCGCATTTATTGCTGCCGTTGCTGAGATTGCCACA